>NC_092043.1:17983492-18274565 GCF_003086295.3 Arachis hypogaea
CACACCTTTGGCTAATTTGATTCGCTGGAGAGATAAACCAGTGGCTCTTTCCATTGTGCAAGCGAGATTGGTTGGATTAGCCCACTTTTCTGTAGGTTATATATTTACTTATGCAGCGTTCTTGATTGCCTCTACATCGGGCAAATTTGGTTAATGTAATTTTTTTTTGTATCCGCATCCTTTCCTTCTATGGAGAAGGTGGTTTACAGACCTCTTCTATATTCAATTTCTACTTATATTTCTACATCTAGGATCCGACTTGTATGATTGATTGATACTAATAGGAAATTAACCATTATGGCAAGGAAAAGTTTGATTGAGAGGGAGAAGAAGAGAAAAAAATTGGAACAAAAATATTATTTGATTCGCCGATCCTCAAAAAAAGAAATAAGCAAAGTTCCGTCGTTAAGTCAAAAATGGGAAATTCATGGAAAGTTAGAATCACTACCGCGTAATAGTGCACCTACACGTCTTCATCGACGTTGTTTTTTGACCGGAAGACCAAGAGCAAATTATCGGGATTTTGGGTTATCTGGACACATACTTCGTGAAATGGTTAATGCATCTTTGTTGCCTGGTGCAACAAGATCGAGTTGGTAAGGGTAGGTTGAAAAATTCTCTTCAATGTTTTATTCATTTTTATGATCAACGATCATAAGAGGGCCCCTTTACCATTCTGTACAAATGGTTTATTCTATTTGTACAGAATGATAAAGGGGCACATTCAATCTTTATTTGTGCATTAGTTGTCAATTCTTCTCTTTACCGCGGGGTAGAGCAGCTTGGTAGCTCGCAAGGCTCATAACCTTGAGGTCACGGGTTCAAATCCCGTCTCCGCAACAGTTTTTGATAAAAGCAGGAATTCAAGAAAAGGGGGGGAGATACTATCACAGTCAACTCTAACAATTTTTATTACTTTTTAATAATTTAATAATCGATTTAATAAAGTACTAAGGGCAGGGGCGGATAGCGGGAATCGAACCCGCATCTTCTCCTTGGCAAAGAGAAATTTTACCATTCGACTATATCCGCATTTTTGAATCGTATTTGATACGTAATATATCAATCTTATTTGTGCAGAGCTAGGTTTGATACTCCGTTAGGCGTAATTTGAAAGAAAGTCGAAAAATGGAAAATATATGAAATATATATATGAGATCTCCCTATTCTATTAATAAGGATTTATCTATTAATAGAAGATTAATTTAGTAATAGTTCTTTCTATTAATACTTCTATATTAATACTTATAATATAAAAGGATTAATCGTAGAAATTAGTCGTATAAATAGAATAAATAAATAGAATAGTATTGAATAGTATTCAATTTGAGAAGAGAATCTTTATAGAGGATTTCGAATAGATTCGAAATTTAATAGATTAATAAAATCTATAAATCTGAATATATTACTCCTATTGAATATTCAAATTCATTTTTCTATTACTATTTTTTTTATTTTGTGATTTTATTCTATAAATTTAATTATATTAAATTGATAGATTTTGAAAGTTGAATTCAATTTCTATTTTGAGATTTGTTTTTAAGTTTTACAATATACCATAACAATATACCCTCCCTATATATAAATATAAGATGATATAAATATTAAGTATAGAAGATTTTTCCAATAGAAAAAAAAGTTTGACCCCTCCCTCCCTATAATGTCTTAGTTTTCTTTATTTTTATTTGGGGGCTTATATATTCCATTTTTTTAATGTGCCTCACAATTCGAAAGAATTCGTGGGGAGGGGTCATTTCAGTTCATTTTTCGATCTATAACAAATAGCTTCAAGAGATGATAGAATTAAGAATACCCACTAAAAAAACTAATACAATCCATAATGAGGTACCGGAAAATACAACATTTTTGTTACTTGACCAACCATCAGGAGAAGCAAATACAACCGGTACACTAATCAATAAAATTGATGAAGTAGCAATTAATGCAAAAACAGCCAATTGGAAAGCTATAGTCATGTTTCTAATCCTCCAATTTACCAACAAAAGAAAACTATACCATTTGATCCCAACTCCTCGATTCCGTTATCAAAAAAAAATTGTAATAAAAAAACATATTTTGGGGTTTTATCATGAATCTATTGATTTTATATGACGTATTACCTACCCCTTTCTTTTTAGGCATGGATCGAAGGTTTATTTTTATTTCAGAAAAAGACATGCTGGATCATGCATCTTCTATAATATTTTGAAGAATTAAAAGTGACCAATTGATTCACACTGGATATCTATGCCATCGATCATCGATCGATACTAACTATATTAATTCATATAGTTATGTTCTATTCAGTAGAATAAAGATAAAATAGAAATTGGCTTTTTGGTTGGAGAGATGGCTGAGTGGTTGATAGCCCCGGTCTTGAAAACCGGTATAGTTCACAACACGAACTATCGAGGGTTCGAATCCCTCTCTCTCCTTTTGTTTTTGCTCGACGAAAGTATTCTTTTTCTTTTATTGGTTTTGGTTGGTTCGGTTTTTTCGGGCTCGGCGATACTACCACTTAGCCGAGCCCGAAAAAAAAAAGATTCAGAATTTCGATATAATTAGATTAGATAGAAATGGATTAAAACGAGAAGTAAAATACTTTTTATTTTTGATTTTAATCTGACCCGCTCGACTCAACCCTATATGTATGGTAAAATCAACGTGATTCCTACTTCAAGCATTAGATCTCATATCTCAATTAAGAGGAGTCATGGAAAGAATAGGTTCAAAATCGCGATCAATTCCTTTTTCAAATCCTGCGGCAGCTACGCGAGCTCTTCCTGCGTGCCATAAATGACCTACGAATAGGAAGAATCCTAGAACAAAATGAGAAGTAGCTAACCAACTTCTAGGAGAGACATAATTGACTGCATTGATCTCGGTAGCTACGCCACCCACGGAATTTAAAGAACCTAAAGGAGCATGAGTCATATATTCCGCGGAACGACGTTCTTGCCAAGGCTGTATGTCTTTTTTAAGTCTACTCAAGTCCAAACCATTGGGACCTCTTAGAGGTTCTAACCAGGGAGCACGTAGATCCCAAAAACGCATAGTTTCTCCCCCAAAAATTACTTCTCCGGTCGGGGAACGCATTAAATATTTACCTAAACCGGTAGGTCCCTGAGCGGATCCTACATTAGCCCCAAGACGTTGGTCTCTAACTAGAAAAGTAAATGCTTGAGCTTGAGAAGCTTCTGGACCAGTGGGCCCGTAAAATTCACTCGGATAAGCGGTATTATTAAACCAGACAAAGCAACAAGCAATAAAGCCAAAAACAGATAAAGCACCTAAACTATAAGACAAATAAGCTTCCCCGGACCATACAAGTGCACGCCGAGCCCACGCAAAAGGTTTGGTTAAAATATGCCAAATTCCACCGAGTATACAAATCGAACCCAACCATACATGCCCCCCAATTATATCTTCCAAATCGTCCACACTAACAATCCATCCCTCTCCTCCAAAAGGTGATTTTAGTAAATAACCAAATATAATACTTGGACTAAGGGTCAAGTTGGTAATTTTTCTTACATCCCCCCCTCCCGGAGCCCAGGTATCATATATACCCCCAAAATAAAGAGCCTTGAATACTAGAAGAAAAGCACCTATGCCTAACAAGATTAAGTGAATACCTAAAATTGTAGTCATTTTATTTATATCTTTCCATACATAACCGAAGAATGGAAAAGATTCTTCAAGAGTCTCAGGTCCCAGAAGTGCATGATAAATACCACCAAAGCCCAATACTGCAGAGGAAATTAAGTGAAGTACTCCGGACACAAAGTATGGAAAGGTGTCTATAACCTCCCCCCAGGACCTACCCCCAACCTAGAGTTGCTAGATGGGGAAGTAAAATTAAGCCTTGCTCATACATGGGCTTCTCGGGTACGAAATGAGCCACTTCAAATAGGTTCATTGCTCCGGCCCAGAATACTATTAATCCGGCATGGGCTACATGAGCTCCCAGTAGTTTACCGGATAAATTGATAAGTCGGGCATTTCCGGCCCACCAAGCGAAACCGGTAGTTTCTTGGTCACGACCTGTTAAAGCTAAAGTTCCATTAAAGAGCGTTTCCACGTGGTAGAACCTCCTCAGGGAATATAAGGTTTCCATGAGGCTGATCTTGAGCCGCCATCCACGCGCGAATACCTTCGTTTAAAAGAATATTTTTGGTGTAGAAAGTCTCAAATTCAGGATCTTCTGCTGCACGTATTTCTTGAGAAACGAAGTCATAGGCACGTAGGTTCAAGGCCAGGCCGACTACTCCAAGAGCACTCATCCATAAACCAGTTACAGGTACAAATAACATAAAGAAATGTAACCAACGTTTATTGGAAAAAGCAACCCCAAAGATTTGGGACCAAAAGCGGTTAGCGGTGACCATTGAATAAGTTTCTTCAGCTTGGGTTGGGTTAAAAGCACGGAATGTATTTGCACCATCACCATCTTCAAATAAAGTATTTTCCACGGTAGCACCATGAATAGCGCATAGTAGTGCAACGCCCAATACACCAGCAACTCCCATCATATGAAATGGGTTTAATGTCCAATTATGAAACCCTTGGAAAAATAGGATGAATCGAAATATAGCTGCTACACCAAAACTGGGTGCAAAGAACCAACCAGACTGACCCAGTGGATAAATCAGGAATACGGAAACAAAAACAGCAATTGGACCAGAGAATGCGATTGCATTATAAGGGCGCAATTGAACAGATCGAGCAAGTTCAAATTGACGTAACATGAAACCTATTAATGCGAAAGCGCCGTGGAGAGCAACAAAAGTCCACAGACCACCTAATTGACACCAACGGGTAAAATCTCCTTGTGCTTCAGGACCCCATAGTAACAACAAAGAGTGTGCTAAACTATTAGCAGGAGTAGAGACTGCAGCGGTTAAGAAGTTACAGCCTTCCAAATAGGAACTTGCCAATCCATGAGTATACCATGAAGTTACAAAGGTTGTACCTGTGAACCAACCCCCCAAAGCGAAATAGGCGCAAGGAAAGAGCAACAGACCGGACCAACCCACAAAAACGAAACGGTCCCTCCGTAACCAGTCATCCATAATATCAAATAAATCATTTTCATCTTTGGTAAATTTACCAAGAGCTATAGTCATAGTGATCCTCCTATTCAACTACTTCAACCATTTCCGAACACCTCCTAGCATTTTGGGGATGGGACCTTGGAGGCTTTTCTCATTTATATAATGATTTTTTTCTCGTAGATTTCCCTTCTTTTCTAATGCGTTTCGGATATAAAAATCATTTATTGCTCTATGGATACCTAGGTTAAGTTGAATCCATGAACTCAATCCGGCTATTCCTTTTTTTATTCTTCTAAATCAAATCCCCTAAGTCATGAATGGTTAATTGTCTTATGACTCATAAATTTACTCATAAATCTGATAGAAATTTTTTTTTAACAATTTTTCAAGAGAAAAATGATACCTTTTCTCGTTCGCGCTACCAGCGGAGCCCGGGCACACTCCGTTCCTTTGATCAAAGAATAATATTCAAAGAATATTTTTGTGAAATTGAAAAAATAAAAAAAAATGTTTTCAAAATTCTTCTAATTTTTATGTCTAGGAAACTGGCTTATTTAGTACTTTCTATTTTTTATTACTTTTCTATTTGAATCTTATTTCAAGATTTTTTCTTTTAGTGTCGTTTTTGTTCTATTTTCCTTTCTTTCAGTTAAAAAAAACTCCAAAGTCTACTTTTTTGTAGATCACGGTAAGAGAAAGAGAAATTTCTAATATTTTTTCTATTTACTTTTTCGATATTTTTATCTATCTATCTATCCGAGTAATTAATATTAATTGAATTAAAATATTTTAATTAATATTAAATAAAATAATAGAAATAATAAGAGAAGAGACTGTAAGTGAAAAGTCTCTTTCTCCCAGTCATTAATTGCCGGAAATATACCGGAAGCACCGATAGAAAAAGAAAATATTTGATACGTGAAGCCATGATTTGATGTATTTTTTTTATATATCATATCCCATTTTATAGAAATGGAAATTGATCTTCTCTTGTGTTAAAAAAAAAATGACTTGTATTTTGGAGCTTGGAATAAGCTGTAGAAAGGGAATATAAAAATATTCCTATAGAATCTTGAGGAACGGGAGGATTTAATCGTAAATATCGACTAATTCTTACGAAGTACAAATCAAAAAGAAGTCTAAAAAAAAAGATAAATTTCATCTATATCGAATTTGAATATCAGAATAGTAGATATAGTTCTGATTCAATGGGTTAGGTCCACTTACTTTTTTTTTAATGTTTCGAAATTTTATTATTGGAATAATCGAAAATAGCAATATAAAGAAGATATCATTATTCATTAAATAAAAAAAAGAGACTGATAAAAATGTTCTACTTTATAAATAGACTAAGTACTAAATAGACTAAGTAGAAATTGTTTACTAAAATTTGATTATCATTCATTAGAATGATAACAATAGTTTATTACAATTCAGAATTCTATTTTCTACTGAAATTAGACTCTTAGTTTTTTTTTTTCGAAAAAAGAACAACAACAATATCTCTATTCTGCATTCAAATACGAAAACTACAAAAGACCAATACTACTGCTGAGGTTTTGTTTTATGAGAATGAAAAAGGGTCGGGCTCAAAGCCCCTTATCGGATTTGAACCGATGACTTACGCCTTACCATGGCGTTACTCTACCACTGAGTTAAAAGGGCTCCGCTTGATTCAATTCCTTATTCAGGAATAAGCCAATATGAGTCTAGTACAGATATTTGTTACTGAATATACTTCTTAATATAGATAATATTAGAATATCCGTTAGAATATATGCACATAGATATATCTATTATCTACATATCGACTCATTAAAGGACAAAAAATTCGATTTACCTAGTGAAAAAACATATAGTTAATAAAAAAGTTTATTGATATTAGATTTGATTTTGAATGATATGATATCGATGTTATCATATCAATGGAATTTGAAATAAATTCAAAAGCGATTCGAATTCTGGTTATCCTCATCATAACGAAATTCATTGTATTGGGTATTGATACATGTACCCACCAATTCAAATAAATATTTTATTGAATCATTGCAAAATGGATTCCAATTTTCCTGCTCTTGAACTGATTCTTATTGAAAAAAAAAAATAACTTGTTGATCCATATCCTTTTACCCCGATTTCCATATTTATTCGTGGTTTTTCCGGCTTAGGATGAGACAGAGATATATTTATTTTTATAAAATGAATAAAAGAAATGAAGTTTTAACCCACGCTACGCCTTTTCTAGCAAACCAACCACTCCCCGAAAGATCCTACTTTTTTTGGAATTTTAGATTGGCGATTGGAATGAACAATTTAGAAATCGTGATGATGAACTCCCCAAATATATGGTATGGAGTTTTGAAAAAAAGGGGGGGGAGATCCTTCTGAGCGAATCATATCATTCCAATCTATTGACAATTAAAAAAAAACTGTTTATACTAAGAACATAGCATAACGGCGGTCGGGAAAGTGGGCCCCCATCGTCTAGTGGTCCAGGACATCTCTCTTTCAAGGAGGCAACGGGGATTCGACTTCCCCTGGGGGTAGGGTACTACGAAAGGAAGTTGATCATGGATCATCTAAAAAGAATCAAATTGATTCTTCCTGGGTCGATGCCCGAGTGGTTAATGGGGACGGACTGTAAATTCGTTGGCAATATGTCTACACTGGTTCAAATCCAGCTCGGCCCAATAATTTGCCGATCCACCATAAAAAGATATAACCATTTGTTGTTCTCCGGAAATGGCCGATATGCTCAGATATGGGAGAAAATAAAATGTGATAAATCTTTAGGGATCTTTTTTTACGGACCATATATACATATAAAATTCAAATCTTGTTAATGATCTAGATCCTTATTAGGATCTCTAAGTATAATATAAAAAACGATTAAATAAAAAAAAGATAAAAAAAAGACTCTTTCTTTATTTAATTTCTTTTGTATTGATGGATTCATTTTTCAATTGATTTGGCAATAATGAATGAAGGGATTACAAGTAATCCATGTCGATCTCTAAAGTGCGTATTGATATATCAATTCAATAAATATATCTATTTATATAATTGAATAATAATAAAAATAATGGATATATGATACGTCTCTGTCAGTTAATTAAAGCAAACGATTCTATAATCTAAAATAATAAAAACAAAAGGTTTGAATGAAAGCATAAGAATTTCTATGCTGTACGCCCCTTTCCTGGGATTGTAGTTCAATTGGTCAGAGCACCGCCCTGTCAAGGCGGAAACTGCGGGTTCGAGCCCCGTCAGTCCCGAATGAATAAAAATCCAAAAAAAGACACCAATTTGTATGTGAAAGGGAATCCTAATAACAAAAAAATATCATTCCTAAGAGGGATCCCCTCTTTTTTGCTTCGTGGGAACCCTTATCTAATTTGAAATTCAAAAGTTAAAAAAAAAAGAATTTTTGATTGCATCAGAAACGACATTTTTTGAATTTGGTATGGATAAAAGATCTTCCTATGTTATACTATTCCATTCTCGACGATGAATCGATTTGATAGCTTAGCTTAGATATTGTTATTCATGATATTATATTGGTTCTATTTGATATCATCGAGATGTGATTTAGACCATTGAATTTGCTGACGAAAGATTTACCATCTCTATGGGATTAGATCCCGAGTTATTTATTGGAAATAAAAGAAAAAAAGCATAGAGATTATGGAAGTAAATATTCTGGCATTTATTGCTACTGCACTGTTCATTCTAGTTCCCACTGCTGCAATAAATACAAATTAATTTTGTTAGATAATGATGATTTTATGGTCTTCTTTTTTTATCATCATTATCTAACAAAATTAAAAGAATCATCATTTTTATCGCTCTTGCTATTTTAATTCTTTTTTTTTTCTTTTTTTTATAAAATTTCTTTTATAGATAAATGAGAATGTATGGATAAATAGTATTTTGTTGATTGTTTGTTTATAACTCGAAAATGTCTTAATTTAGGCATTACCGTTGCTAATAGAATTGGACGACAATGTGCTCGACATACTTGTAGCTTAAGAAATCAGGTCATGTGTTCGAGGTGCACCAATGCAAACTTTTGGAGCTGTTGACTGCCGCTGAATTCATCATATAGCTGGAGCAAATTATGATATAGTGGAAAAACGTTTATACATGCATGCTATTCTTCTTTATATATGTATCCCTCTATTTTTACAATTCACATCTTTATATATTAGATTCTTTTTGACATTATTTAAATTTGATATTTTTTTCTATTTTTACGCTTCTAATCGTTTTTTGTCTTAATATTTTATTCTCATCAATTTCTATATTATATTTTAGGTTAACTTTGTGGTTCAAATATAATCATTTATATTATTATTGAATGTTATGAAATTGACCTGATATTAACAATAAATAATTCAAAAAAAGATATTTTTTTGGAACAATTCTCCTAAATTTAAATTGTTATGTTAAACAGATGATGATAAATATTTTTGTATTAAATCTCTTATAAAATAAACTTATAGAAATGTTATGTTATATGATATAATTTGATTATATATTTTTTTATCTTCAATCTAAATTATTTAAATTGGCATACCAATTATTTTTAAATTTAATTAAATATCTAAATATCTTACAATTTAATATAATTTAATTTATATAAATACATGACTTTTAATATTTATGTAATAAATTTTAGAGATATTTTTGCAAGTTATAATTTTTTTATCAGTATATTTAATTTTTAATAATATTTTTTATTTATTAATATATTATTTCTATTATTTGAGTATCAATAATGCGTTAGGAATTTTTTATTGTATAAGTTATTTCGAGAAAAAAATGATAAAATTTGATTTATAAAAATTTAAATTTGAGTGTTTACTATGATTAAGCTCAAACTTTAATTTATTTTTTATATTATATAAATATTAAATTCTTTGATTAAACACTTATTTGTTTATGATAGAATATTATATATAATTTTTATATTGACAATTAAATTTCAATTGCTACATAAAAATAATATATTTTAGGTAATTGTACATTTTTTGTTATTTTAAAAATCATTATATATTTTTAAAATTATTTAATTATGTTTATTCTTTTAAAAGGATTACTATTATTAGAGAACAACAAATATTTATAATAGTTTAAAATTAAAAAAATAAAAAATAAAAAATATTAATATTCTAAATTTTCGAAATATAAATCTTAAAATAAATACATATAATTATGATTAATGGTTATAATTGGAGTTTTTATTTTGTTCTAATTTTTTTGAGAACATATTTGTCTTATTTAAGTTTTATTTTTGTATTGATTGTTTTTTTTATAAAATATCAATTAAAATTTATACCTTAAATAAAATAGTTATGTGTCTAAAAAAAAAACAAAAAAATATTTTTATTTTTAGTAAAAATTTATGTCGCTTTAACTTTTTTTCTATATCACATCTTATATTTTTACTATATTTATAAGAGAGTTTTTATTCAAATTAAGAAAATTTTATTTTTAGTTATTTTTTTCTTTTATTTTTAAATATTATTTACTAATATAATAAAAAATTAAAAATAATAATAATTACTCACATAATTAAAATAGATATCCTAATATATACATGATCCAATCCTATGTATACCAAGAATTATTATATATAATAAATAATTATTTATTTTTTATAATTACTATTTATAAAATTTATTACATAATTTTTTCATCTTAATATCAATATTTAATGAATATAAGATACAACATATTATTTATATTATTTAACATACAAAACAAATATCTTAAGTCATCATGTAGAACAAGAAATATAATAGTGCAAATACGTACGTACTTACTTATTTATTCTATTTATTTATTCTATTATATAAATATTGAGTTTCTGCACTTAATGATGGAACTGACATAGCATGTTCCAGAAAGTGTTTCTCGATTTAATTATTTTAACTCATTAAATACAATTTATTACAATGACTTAATTATATTAACTAATTAATTTGATTGGATATTTAAATATTAATATAATTTATTAAAATTTATATTACTTAATTAATTAGACTACGTTAATTGTAATTCATTATATCAGTGAATTAGTTTTTTTCATTTATGAAATCTAAAATAAAATAAATAATTTATTATTTATTCTAATTAAATTTATTAAATTGGATGACGCATAGCAACGCACGCGGTGACAGAGCAGACACGACAACAGTAGTGACTGGACAGGTGGAATAACAGCGACGAGATGGAAGTTGCATATTCTTCTCTATTGCATTCGAAAGCAAGTCAAGCAATATTCTACTCTCCTGGAGTTTTGAGAGTGAGATCATAGAATTGAGGGCAAGAAAAGTTAGGTAGCTATTTGATTTTTCAAGGCTTTTTTTTTCAGATTTCTAAATACCTAAAAAAGCACCGTGTTAAAGATTATATATCCTTCATTTCTTTCTTTTTTTTTTAATGTAGATGAATATAAAATATATTAGGAATTGTCTACGAGAAAATTAAATTAAGTTAGACAAATATATTATTATTATTATTATTATTATTATTATTATTATTATTATTATTATTATTATTATTATTGAATAAATTAAAAAAATTAATTAAAAAACATCGTTATTCTTGAATTTAACTCTACCTATTATACAAAATCTCTATTTATATGATTTATTTCTCATTATATATAGATTATATCTTATTAATAATTATAGATAAAAAATTTTATTAATTGCATTTTAAGTTTTCAATTATATGTCAGAACTAATTTTTTTTTATCTAAAGTTAATGTAAAATATAAAAAAAATTTACATCAATTTATCTAGACTCTAGAGTCATTAATAAGTTTTTTGACCAATAAGATGTCATTAATAATCTTCTCTAAAAGTTTAAGTTGCATAAATATAATTAGATACTTTTAATAAGAATATTATTACGCATTTAAATTTATTTATTCTATTATATAAAAATCAAATTTTTTTACTTAATGATGAACCTGACGTAGCATGCTTTTGAGAATGTTTTCCGATTTATTTCTTTTAACTCATTAACTATAAGTTATTACGATAAATTAACTATATCAACTAATTAATTTGATTAAATATTTAAATATTATATAATTTATTGTAATTTATATCAATTTGATTTGGTAGTATTTTTTAATTTATTTATTTTAATATTCTGTTAGTATTTTTAATTTATTTTTTTAAATTTATTAACCCAAATTTATTGTGTGTACTAATTAATTAATTTGATTAATTTATTAGTCATTAAAATAATAAATCTATGAATAAAATAGGCAATTGAGATATTTTCAACTAATAATTAAATCAAATCAAATCAAATCATATGTATTGAGCTAAATTCAAATCATGTGAATTATGGACCAAATTAAAATAAAATAATTTCTTACTTATTCAATACACTTTTGTATTTACAAATAAATTATTGTCTACTTCAATATATGAAATTTTTATGAATTTTTTATTGTGCAATTCACTTTAACACAAATAAATTAATTTAAAAAAAATTAAACTTGAACGCTTGCTATGATTAAACTCAAACTTTAATTTATTTTGTCATATTATTATATAAATATTAAATTCTTCGATTAAACACTTATTTGAAATAATATTATATATTACTTTATATTGACAATTAAATTTCAGTTACTACACAAATATTATATTTTAGGTAATTGTATATTTTTTTTGTTATGTTGAAAATTATTATATAATTCTAAGATAATTTAGTTATGTTTATTTTTTTAAAAGTATTGTTATTATTGGAGAGTAACTAATATTTGTGATAGTATAAAATTAAAAAATAAAAATACAAAATATTAATATACTGTGTTTTCAAAGTATAAATCTTGAAGTAAATATATGTAATTATAATTAATGATCATAATTAAAAGTCTTTATTTTTTTCAATTTGTTCAGGATATGTTTATCTTAAATTTTATTCCTTTATTAATTAGTATTTTTTTACATTTAATTATCATTAATTTATATAAATCAAAATGTATAACTTAAAAAGATAGATACGTGTCTAAAAATTAAAAAAAAAATTGTTAGTAAAAAATTTATGACGCTTTAGTTTTTTTTTGCATCATATCTTACATTTTTACCATAAGTTAGAGGTAAATTATTAAATATAAATTAGATTTATTACTTATTTTCCTAATTCGAATTCATTAAATTCGATTTAAATAGAGACAACTAGGCAACGTTATTAGATTTAGGGGATTCAGCTAATTTTAGGGTGACTATGATTTATCAACGTAAATTAGCCTAATATGTGATATTAATTATTGTTATATATATAAAAAATGTGACATATTTATGTATTGTTTAGATTAGAAGAATTTATAGAGAAATAACATACTGGGAAAGAAAATGAATGGAAAAATCAATTTTTCATTATTTGGTTCAACAAAGAAATTGAATGAAAAATATAAAAGTGTATATGAAGCTCACGTAAATTTTTTTTCTTCAAAATTGCGAAGAAAACTGATTCAAAAGTGCAAACATGGATAAAAATATAGAGTTACCATTTAAAATATAATTTATATATAATATATAAAAACATTAATATAATTTTTCTCTTCCTACTTTTCCTTCCATTCAAGCAAAAGAAATTTTTTCTCTATTTTTTTTCATTCATTTTTTTCATCTAAACAGCACAAAAAAAATACTTTTCTTTCCTCTTATTTTTTATCTTATATCCAAACAATAGTTTAGTATTTATCCATTTATCTTTTATTAATATTGTTATAACAAGGATACATGTAACTTTATAAAAATGAGATAACCTAAACTTTGATTATCTAAGAATTTATTGAGTGGCTAGAATAGCTCCACATCACGAACCAATGAATACTAGCAATAAGGATGACACAAAAATAGCCGAAACGGGTATTTGTAGGAATTACTCGCGTTTTGGAGCTAGATGGGGACTCCTGAAATCCTCACGACCTGCCATACGAAAATGAATGGGGACTAGGGGTGGCAAACGAGTCGAAATCTGTCGAGCTGGTCGTATAACCCGCTAAAAAATGCGGGTTGGGCCGGAAATTTATGGCCACCAAACTTAAAAATCCCGCCTACCCTGCACCGCCTAATCCACGAGATTTGGCGGGCTTCGGCGGGGCGGGGCAGGCTTTCCCACTGGGCCAAGTTTTTATTTTGGTAGAGCCATTTTTTTACAAATTTTTATGATGTTATTGATCTACAAAATGATGAAGATGATAATTAAAGAAGTTTTAAGTTATATTTTGGATAATATTTGTTTTGCTTTGAACAATGCTGGTTTTATTATTTTGTTCAAAAAAAATATTTATAATTATATTTATTACACATTTATAATTATAAAGACGTTAATGTACATGAATTTAAAAATTATAATTTTTTTATGTTTTTAGAAATTATAAATTTATTGAAATTGTTGTGAAATTATATATATTGTTTAATATTTAATGCCTTATAAAAAAAAGGATATCCCGCCAACCTACCATTAGGCGGGTAGGGAGAAAATTCAGGACCGTCTTACTAGGCGGGGCGGGCTTTTGACGAGACAGGACGGACTTTCCCATTTGCCATTTCTAATAGGGGAACGGACATAAGTACCCACCCCATGAAACTTATTAAATATACGCGAATATAAAATTATTAATTTATCCTAATTTATATATACGTAAATCCATTTCTTGAATTTAGTAATCCTAATTTTTGCCTCCAATTTGAATTTTTTTCTTTTTCTTTCAGTCTCATTCTCAGCCTTGATCATCTCTCTCTAACTCACTTTTTCTACCTCTCATCAAGTCTGTCACTATGTCGCTCAGTATCGTCCTAAAAAATTGTTATATTATTATGTTGGATTATTTTTTTATGTTTTCTCCTTTTGAAATGTTATTTTTCATAACGAATATGTTATAAATTGTGTTGAATTATATTGAATTGATTATTTTATGATTTATTATATTATGTCTTTTTGTGTTAATTTTTTTAAAAATTTTCAAAGAATATTCGTAGATACCCGAAGAGATCTACGTTCTCTAAGGGGTAATTAAACAGGAACTTGTAATGATGGAGAAAGAATGAGGATATTTTTTTTAATAGGAATGAGGGATGGAAAGTGGGTTTTTCACGCTCTCCTGAGTCCTCATTACCATATTAATTTATTTTTTAATAGAATAAATTATATATTAAATAACAAAAGTTGCTATCAGTTTTTTTTCACACTAACTAATACTCAACGACGGTGTTTCGATACACCATATTACCAAAAAATATTAATCGATCTAATAACTTTTGTAATGACATAAGTTTATGAATTTGAAAATTTAAAAATTATTTCATAAAATGTAAAGTTTTAACAAGTAATAATGTTGATTATATTATTTTGATTTCAAGAATGAATACGGTAGCAATAAATAAAATTGTCCCAAGTAAATTTTAACAAAGACAAAAATAAATAAGTATTTTTATTAATGAAAAATTAATCTATTTTAAAGACAAATACAATTTTTTTCTATGGATTTCCTAACTTGGCAAGTCGAGAATTAATCCACCACATATTGATGCTCTATATATTAAGGGTATGTCGCTAACTAATGGATTGTGATACACACAAGGCGAGATTCAAACTCTAAATACTTGCTTAAGCGGGCCAATGAGATGACTATTCAATAAATTTAAATTGATTAAAATAAATATTAATTATTTTTAATATTTTTAAGTTGTAAAATATTTATAATAATAATTACTATGTACATTTTTTATTTAAATTTAATAAAAAATTTATATAATTTTATGTATTATCCCGTGTAGGACACAAAAACATACACTAGTACATAGTAAAATACAGAAAAAAAGAAAAAAATAAGAAAACAAAATCATATAAACCATTGAACACAATTATTATTATTATTATTATTATTATTATTATTATTATTATTATTATTATTATTATTATTATTATTATTATTATATGTGAGTCACTCCTATTTTGATAATGTCAATTTTAAACATTTTTTTTTCTGCTTTTAAATATTAATTAAAATAAACTAATTTAGTCAATTAAATCCTTTTAGTCTCATTCAAAAAAAAATAGTTTAGCCAATATAATAAGATGAACAAAAGTATAATCATTCTTAAAAAAATTAAGAGAAATACAGTGATTAATAAATCTCAGAGTAGTCTTGTAAGATTTTTGAGATCAAATAATTTTTTGCAAACAAAAATTAAAATATAAGAATAAGAGAAAATAGAATAAATGAATTATAATAAGAGAAAATCATTAATGTATATATAGTGTAATATGCAAAATAAAAAAATATGAACAAAAATAAAGAACAAAACATGAAAAAGAAGAAAAGAGGGTAAAAAATCTAAATAAATCAGGTTGGGTAAATATTTATCCAAATAAGCCAAAACTAAAATTTTTTCAGCAATCAACCAATGACCATAATAATGTAATTTGAATCAACAATATTCGAACCAAGATTGCAAGTAATTCGAAACAACTGCTTCGAACTAGGTATAAATGGTGTTGCATGTAATTCGAATCAACTAGTATCGAATTATAGAAGAATAAATCGAAGTGACTTGATTTGAATTACTAGGGTAACGTGAGTTTAGGGAGTTCAAATCATATTGATTCGAATTACTAGGGTAACGTGAGTTTAGGGAGTTCGAATCATGTTGATTCGAATTATTCAATATTGGTGACACGAGGTAATTCGAATTAAGTTGATTCGAATTACTAGTGAGTTGCCTATATAAGGAGTTCGAACCAAGCTCATTCGAATCAGTTTTCCTTCATCATACCCCACCAAATCCTAGAGAAAATGACCCAGAATCTGTTCGGGCAAGAACTCGAGAGGCATATTGACGAGATGGGAGACGATCTGGGAAGGTTGTATCGTTTGGATGGAGTCGCTCATATCGCCGGGGTGATCAACGACAAGGTTAGTGGTTTTTGTTAGTGGTATATGTTTAGTGATTTTTGTTGTTAGAATATGTTTATGATTTATTGAAGTTGCATTGATAGTGGTTTATATAAGTGGTATTGCATGTGGTTTTGTATAGTAGTTTTCTATGTGGTTTTGTTTATTGGTTTTTGTTGTTGGTATATGTTAATGGTTTATTGAAGTGGTATTGCTAGTGGTTTATATAAGTGGTATTGCATGCGGTTTTGTATCGTGGGGTTCTATGCGGTTTTGTTGATAGTTTTGTTTAGTGGTTTTTGTTGTTAGTATATGTTAATGGTTTATTGAAGTGGTATTGCTAGTGGTTTATATAAATGGTATTGCATGCGGTTTTGTATAGTTGTTTTTTATGCGGTTTTTTTATGGTTTTATTTAGTGGTTTTTGTTGTTAGTTTATGTTAATGGTTTATTGAAGTGGTATTGCTAGTGCTTTATTAAAGTGGTGTTGCTAGTGGTTTATATAAGAGGTTTTGCATGCGGTTTTGTTGATGGTTTATGTTAGCAGTTTATTAGCTGTTTATGTCCTAATTTGTATTTGTAATCGGTTTTTGAATCTATTCTAATCATGTGGTCCGTGTATTGCGCAACCCCGGCGTTGCATATCGAGTATGCGGTGCTAGCAGGGAATGCGGCTCGATGAGCGGTATGTTCCGTACTTGCAGATGGCTGGATTATACCATCTTGCAAGACTGAACGACAGATGGTTCCGACTAGACGAGCCACTTGTGAGTGCATTCATCGAAAGGTGGCGTCTGGAGACGCACACTTTTCACATGCTTTTCGGGGAGTGTACCATCACACTTCAGGACGTGGCCTACAAGTTGGGTTTGCCAGTGGACGGACATTACGTCAGCGGTTGCCTTACGGATTTTCACGTATATATACAGGGTTGCCGGCCAGCTTGGCAGTGGTTCCAGGAGTTACTCGGTGTGTTACCTCCCCCGAGCCAAATTCAAAAGTTTGCTGTGAACTGCAGCTGGTTCCAGGAGACCTTTGGAGAGTGCCCCGAGGGGGCCGATGAGGCGACAGTTAGGCATTTTGCCCGTGCCTATATCATGATGTTGTTGGGCACGCAGCTGTTTGCAGACAAGTTCGCAATCGTATTCACATCAGATGGCTATCGTACGTGGCTAGGCTTGAGGAGATGGGTGGATACAGTTGGGGGTCGGCGGCGCTTGCATGGTTGTACCTTTGTATGTGCCGAGTGGCAAACAGACATGTCGTGAAATTAGCTGGGCCATTACAATTACTTCAGTCTTGGATCTTTTGGCGGTTTTCTAGATTTCGGCCCGATGGGTATGATACGTTTAGCTGGCCCCTAGCATCCAAGTATGACTATGTCATTATATTATGTTTACTTATTCTATGAATTTAAGTTCTCGCCTGCAATTTTATACTAGTTCGTCACATTAATTTCTGACTTCGTATCTTAACGACCTTTGCAGGTGGTCAGGTTACAATCCTGGCGTTAGCGAGAAGGGACCTCGGGGGCAGATGACTCGGTTGAGGATCGACATGTTACAGGCTAGGGATGTAAGTATGCATAAAACATTTGCCTAGTCAACGTAAGTTTATTTATAGCTAAATTTCTCTTCTAATGTATTTCGTGATTAAATTTTTAGTTTATATGGATGCCATATAGCACACCCGACATCCTCCAGGTTGTCCATCCGGAGGTGTTGGAGCCTCGTCATACGGCCTTATGGCGTTCTGTGACGTCGCTGATATATTCGCGGTGGTTGATTGGCACCAGGTTGATAGGGTGTTACCTCAGTTTAGAGGCGTACGGGCTTGTCCCCGTCCCGCCCTGGACATCGACTTCTTGATGTCGAAGGATGGTAGAGGGGGTGATCGTTGGTTCCTGCACCATCTGCAGCACTGGCATCTTCACTAGGAGACACGTGTGGACCACATCCTTCGGTTTGATGTTGTTGCCGACCCGGGTCCTTCACATGACTTCTTAGATTGGTGGCGTCAGCACGGAAAGAGATTCTTGTCACCAGAGATGTACTTGGGGGATCCTAGAGACATTCCTATTCCAGTGGAGGCGACACAGAGGGGTGTCGGTAGAGTTCCCGACATGGATCGAGTCGATGACGTACCTGATAGGCGTCGGATTGACAGGAGAGCTCGTGTTGGGACACGACGTAGCGACCGAGAGTGGAGGTGGCTGGACTAGGCTATAGAGGATGATGACCAGGAAGGTAGGGATCGAGGTCGACGACGAGGTTGTGGGGGCAGACGGAGAGGGCCTGCAGACCACCACATTGGAGGTGATCCTCGTGACGATGCCGTTCCAGGAGGGGTTGCTCAGGGGGTTGTTATACCCGATACTGGCGGAGCTGGTGGACAGTTGTATGAGTCTGGTATGGGAGATCCTTCGGCACCTGTTGACGCTGGAATAGGAGAGGGGCCATTCGAAGATTACGTTGTCGGTGTCCCAGGTCATGACCAGATGCTTTAGGAGAGTACACCTTGGGTGAGTCCAGGTACCATATTTTCAGACTTTCTTGCCGGTGATACTCTTGATGTGGACTACGGTGGAGAGCATTTCCTAGATGAGATCATTGCCATCATGCAGGAGGATGAGGCTGGTCATCGAGGGGGTCAGACGACGGGATCACAGACACATTTATATGTAGATCTGAATGAGCCTCCATCCGTACCTCAGACTGAGCATTTTGCCCTGGGTGGTACACCACCATCAGCATTTTCTGCTGGGTCACACTCAGTTGCCGGGCCT
This sequence comes from Arachis hypogaea, assembly GCF_003086295.3. Classification (NCBI taxonomy): domain Eukaryota; kingdom Viridiplantae; phylum Streptophyta; class Magnoliopsida; order Fabales; family Fabaceae; genus Arachis; species Arachis hypogaea. The sequence goes on from NC_092043.1 coordinate 18,003,264, forward strand.
TCTTCATCCCGGTCGTTACATGTCCATCCTACCAGATTTGCACAGCCACCCTCATCGCAATACTGTGTCCACAATGAATACTCAATCTGATTTGCCCAATCACACATCGCCGGATCCTCAGAGCGAAGAATATCAAACTAGTAATGGAACTCGACCTCCGTTTTAGCATAGGCAGCATTCACGAGAAGCCTCCTTGCGTCTTTACCCTTGAAGGTGAGGGCAAAATTTGTTGCTATGTGATGAATGCAGAAAGCTCGGTATGCAGCCGGAGGTAGCCAGTCCCCGTCGGGAGCCTCAACGACGGCCTTGATGCCGTTATGCCTGTCAGAGATAACAAGCAGACCCGGCTGTGGTGTAACGTGCTGACGGAGGTGGGAGAGAAAGAATGACCAAGACTCAACATTCTCACCCTCGACTAGTGCGAATGCAACAGGGAGTATGTTGGAGTTCCCGTCCTGTGCAATCGCAACAAGCAGAATACCCCCATACTTGCCATATAGATGGGTCCCATCATTACTAACATACGGCTTGCAATGACGAAATGCCTCGATACACGGTGGGAAAGTCCAGAACAGTCTGTGAAAGTATGCCTTAGATTTGTCCAGCTGTCCCCCAACTCGAACAGGGCTAGTCCGAAGAACTGCAATAGAACCAGGCATCGTCACCTGCACTCCTAACACCCACCTTGGGAGCTCATTGTAAGACTCATCACAGTCACCATAAATGAGCGCAACAGCCTTTTGCTTCGCCATCTAAACCCTCCTGTAGGTCGGCCTGAACCCATAGTGCGAGGCAGTCGCATTTAGGAGCACCTTAATGCTAACGGATGCATCAGCTCTAACCATTGGCATAATGAATGCCGATATCACATGATAATCCAAACTCCTGTGATCGCTGGAGATAGAGCTGGCGAGACAAGTATGCGGTCCATTGTACCGTTTGACCTCCCATATGCCATTGCGGTGCCGGAGACTCAGCCGAATCAACTATGTGCACCCATTCCCGAACTCAGAACACTTGCCAACGTAACGGCAATAATCAGACTCCACAACCTTGTACTGTACACCTCAACGAATGCTGTAAGTCTTCACACTTAACAGGGGATCCTCCTTATCCTGAAATTGCTGACCAACCTGGAACTCTGTCATACCAGCTGACCCTTCTGCATCTGTTGCGCCAAATCCTGCAACCTCGCAAGGTACCCCCGGCCGCCTCATGGCATCCAGGTCCAAAGATGAAAAATGTGGAGGGTACTGCTGTGTGCCAGAGCTAGAGCCACCACCGGCACCGGCAGGCTCACTGGCTCCGATATCATCGGCACTATTATAAGCAATCATATCCGGCTCGACATCATTGTCCTCTACATCATCAAACAATTCATCTCCAGCCCCAGCCGGTGCAGCACAGTGTAAAGAGGTAGGTACAAGTTCCGCTGTTCCAACCTCGTCGCCAACACTGCCGTTGAGATCAACAGCGAACGAAGGGGAGGCGACAGGCGGGGCGGGTGGCTCGTACGCAGGGACTACGGAAGATGCAAAGGCAGGACTTGAGCTAGAACCGACAACCGTCGCTAAAGTGTTGGTATTCCGGTTCGAACCCCCCGAGCTGGACACCACATCAACCAGCTTTGTCAACAGCTCTGGTGTCCGCACTTCGGGAAACTGCCAGCGACAAAGAAACATGACCTGCAGGTCCTCATCACTCCCTATCGTGAAGCAATCATACTTCACGGTATCTTGGAGCACCGTGATTGGAATGCGATAGAAAAACTTTTTAACCCGTTTAACACCTTCCAGACCAAGTTTCTGCAATACAGACCTAGAAAGGTCATCATAGCTCGTCGTAGAACTCACGATAATACAGAGAGGATCCTTATCGGTAAACTTTACACCTGACCGAGTTTTTCTCTTAATCGATCATCTGTGGTGAACCAACACTATAAAACTGTCCTCACCAACCATATGACCCCTCAATATTGAGAGCAACTCACGTTCATCACATATATATACAGGTCTGGAACACACTAATTCAAAACAACCTAATTCGAACTATTTATACATAATTCGAATCACATGATTCGAACTCCATTGAGACTCGTTTCCCTACTAATTCGAATTGAGTCAATTCGATTTATCCCTCCAAAATTCGAATCTACTTGATTCGAATTACATGCAATTCCTTTCAATGGTAATTTAAATCAAGTTGTTTCGAATTACTTGCATTTGCAGTTCGAATCATGTTGATTCGAATTATATATATTTGTTCGCTGGTGGATTGCTGAAAAATTTTTGGTTTTGGCTGATTTAGGTAATAAAATTCTCCCATTGGTTTATTTAGGTTTTTTACCCAAGAAAATATTACCTTTATATTGTAAAATAACGATAATGATATAATTCTATATCAAATTCTTAAATATTCTCTAAATTTTTAACTTTAGAACACGCACCATAAATCATAAATATAAAAAATTAATAATTTATGTATAACGAAAAATTAGAATGATACTTTTTATGTACAACAGAATGAAATATATTACAAATTAAACAACTCAAAAAATGATAATAGAAAAAATAGAGCTCTAAAATTAAGAGATATTTCAGCTTTTTATATATGATATTTTAGAATGTATGGTGCAAATTAACATTGTATAAAATCCATTCAAATATATTATTATTTAATTTAATGATTAAGTATATTAATTAGTAATAAATAATTAGTCGTGTCACTTTTTTTCTTTTAATGAGAGAGGGGGTTCAAAAATTTCAAACAGAACAAAATAACAATTAGACAAATCTTCTAAATAAAGGAACATTAATTACATCAGTTACAAAAATGTGTGTAATCTCAGCAGAGGCCGAATCAAATCCAGTAATTTTGATATTATTGAAACATAATAAAGTATATGAATGTACATTTTAATTAGGGTCACAAATATTTATGTGGATTATTTGGTTATCAGCGACAATATTAGTAAATAAGCATATATAACTATACTATTGCATATAATAGGAAATTATGGTAATCAATAGTTTCACGTAATTATTTTAATAACAAAGTGTTATGTTCTCATCAAATATTAGTTAATATATATTTGTATATAATACATATATACTTTAATTTATTTTAAATATGTATTTTATATTTTAATGTATGTATTTTATATAAATAATTAATTTTTTATATACATGTAATATTTATATTAAATTATGTTTCATATGGTACAATTGGCAATAATTTGAATTATTAGTATGATAGTTTTTAAAATTAAATAATTGTCAGAATTTATTGTTGTAATTAATTATCCTAATTAGTTAAGTTACATCAAATAGGAAGCATAATATAATGATCAGTAAATAAATGATAAATAAGGCAAATAAATAATTAATGCAGTTGCCTTAAATAAACTAATTTTTACATTATGTACAATTAATAATTAATTAAAAGTACATATATAATTGTTGTTGACAATGGAAAGCATATATAAATGTTTCATTGAATATAGAATAGAATATTATTAAATTAAAAGGAATAATAAATTTTTAGTTACTTTTTGTTAAAAAGATAATTCAAGTCTCATCACTGCATATAATTAAATAATTCAATTCTTATTACTATACAGTTAAAAAAATATTATTAAATTCTCATTATTTTTTATTATTCTTCATTGATTTATTTTTTTTTTAAATTCTTATGATTTAAATTGTTTTTTTATCATTTAATAATCTAATTATTTCCTCGCCTTGTATTATCACTTATTTTACTAAAAGGTAAATACCGAATCAGTATCTGATTTTTTTTATTGACAAAATAGTTCTTAAAAGATTTTAAAATTTGATAAAAATGACCCAACCATAAAAAGATGATGTTACAGTAAATGGAAAATCCTAATGTGACCATTGAAAAAGAAATCCGATGATAGCAGAGAACTCTGGCGACATTTCCAACGACCTTCGTTCGCTGCTTTTTCTTCTTCTTCTTCAAAACGCCGTTGCATTCCGTTTGGCCATGACAGTTGAAGAAGAAGACTGCCATGGCACGCCGCGTTCTTCGTGTTCGCCGCTTCTTTTTCTTCTTCAACATGCCGCTGCGTCCCCTTCCACCATCGTAGTACCGCGCCGCGTTCTCATATTTGCCGCTTCTTCTTCAACACGCCGTTACGTTCCTTCTGCGTTCCCTCCACCACGGCAGCACCTTGCCGCTGCGTTCCTTTCCGCCATGGCAAAGAAGAAGAAGCGTCTCCTCCGCCATGGCGGTACCTCGCCGCTGCGTTTTCTTCCACCATGGCAAAGAAGAACACTAGAAACGTTACTGGAGTTCTCTGCCATCATCGGAGCTCTTTTCTGACGGCTACATCAACATTATCCGTTTACTGTGACGTCATTTTTTTTACGGTTGGGTAATTTTACAAATTTTAAAATCTTTCAGGAGCTATATTATCAATAACAAAAATTAAATACTATTTTATCAACGCCAAAATTTTTCCGATTTTATATTTACCTTTTTTTATTAATCATTGTAATATTGTATTAAGTCTAAAAAAATTGACTATAATTGATTAGAATTAACGTTAGGGATGATGGGATATGTTATTAGTAAAGAAAACAAATAAAAAATTTATTTAGCAAAATGTTATTATTAGCAAAGAATAATGTAAAATACAAAATTACATATAAAATAAAGTGAAACACTGATTTAACCTTATTTGCCATTTTATTATCATTTAAATCTTAGCTATTTTTTTCTACATTTATCGGAAACATCTCTCTTTTCTGTTTTAATAATTTGATGGAAATATGATATAAGATACAAACCAATAAAAAATATATAAAATATACATAACTTATTCCTTAAAGTAAAAAATGAATAACAGCAAAAAAATTAACATAAAGTAATTATCTATTAATCTATTAAAATATAGAAGTTGGATAGTCCAAATAACAGTATTTCCTCCAAAAAATTATTATAACAATCTCAAATAAAACAACATCTAGCATCCAAATTATAATAATCTAAAATATAAAAAACTATTAGTTTAAAATAAAAGTTAAAGTATAATATTAATACTAAGCATTGAGTGGAAAATTTTCACCTATCATCATTTGTTTGATCAAATTTAAGGGTTTGACTTTTTAATTTTCTCACTTCTCTCTCTAATATTATTTTCATTTTCAAGTATCCCAAACAATTTCAAATCTTACCACACACAAAGAAAACTAGAAAGGGAAGCTGAAGCTAAGAGGAATGAGTGAGTCCAGAAGTAACAGCAAGAATTTGTGTAAGGCACTAAAATATCATAAAAGTATCTTTCAATAGAATAACATAACATAATTAAGAGAGAGACTCATTGAAAGTTTGGAAGAAAGAAGAATAGATATTTTAATTTAAAGCACATATTAGGATTATTATTAAATTTATGGATATATGAATTAGGATAAATTAATAATTTTATATTTATTGATATTTAATAATTTTTATGAGGCAAATACTTATATTTTTATTTTTGTCTCCATTTACTTACAAGGATGGGTCTCTATTTTTGTAAAAATTTCACAGGTCTTCATTTAACCCAAAATTGCAAATAATTTTGTGAATATCTATCTCAGTGGATTTTTTTTTATCATTTTTATTGTTAGTATTTGTTGGTTTGTAACATAGAACTAACTCAACTATTTACAAAATTCTAAGATAATGATATTCTATGTTATATTATTTTCATAAAGTGATATGTATCTTTGTTATAATAATATTAATTGAACAATAAAAACTTATATGGTTGAAAATAGTCATATTTATAAATATCCAAAATGAGATAGCATATTTATAAATATCAATAATAAAAATAGTTTCACTAATATAAATAAATAATACAATAATTATATGAAAAAATAAATAATTGCATAATTGCATAAATTTTTAGATCCTACATGGTTGAATTTAATAGACAAATTTAAAAATATCTATACAATAATATCCTAATATTTTATTATACTACAAATTATACTATATCTTTAAGTCAACTCCTTAAACACATTATAATATCCTTAAAGATACACCAAATAAATAAATGCCATATGAGTCACAATATACGCTACAAATTGTCATGGCATTTCAAATAAAAAAGAATATCAATACAGAGAAATGAATGAATACAACTAAAATAAAGAATATAAAAGAGACACACAAAAATAATAAAAAAGATTATTCGTACGTTAAAATCAGGTACTAAAATTAGTCACCAATGCATTTGTGTATAAATATATATGTGGTTGAATTTATTTTTAATGTGTATATATATTTTAACATATATTTTATACTGATAGCTGATTTTAGTGTATATGTAACATAGTTGAAAAATAATAATAAAGAACATCAATAAAAACATTAACACATAAATCATATGCACGCGCAATATATATATCAATCGTAAATCACAAAGTAAAAGACAAAATATATGAGTTAAAGTACACATGATAAAAAAAATATTATAAAATAAAATTAATAGTAAAATTATTTAAAAATATAGTAGAAATGACACATTTTTTGTTAATCAAAAGTAAAAAAAAAATATGTGCATAATAATAAACAATTAAAAGAGAAAAGGACAAATAAGTCCCTAATCTTTTATCCCGCGAACATTTTTGTCCCTGACCATTGAAAAATACTTTTAAGTCCCTGACCTTCACAAAACTTAGACGGATCAGTTCCTCTGTCCAGATGCCTCCGTCAGGGACTGATCCGTCCAAATACCTTCGTCAGTGACTGATCCGTTCAAGTTTTGTGAAGGTCAGGAACTTAAAAGTATTTTTCAATTGTCAGGGACGAAAATGTCTGCGGAACAAAAGGTCAGGGACCTATTTGTCCTTTTCTCCAATTAAAATAAATAAAATTCTTTAATATATATATATATATATATATATATATATATATATATATAAAATAAAGTGTATAAAAAGTAGAGATAAAAAATAAATTACAAAAACTGTGTTCTAATCTCTAAAACACAAGAGTGAGAGAAAAAATAAATATAAAAAAATATTTTAATTTTATATAAATAGATAATATTTAAAAAATTAAATTAATTCATGTATTTTGTTGCCATATTTATTATTTGATAGATAGATAAATTTGTTTAAAAATTTAATTTTAATGTACGGTCACTATAAAATAATTTTACACGTGCATTCAATTATATAAAAATATATATATAAAAATAATTATTTTTTATCTTAATCATATATAAATAATTATTTAAAGAATAAATATAATTGTACGACTCTATCATTTATACGTTGAGTGCATTGAAATTAAACCCATCTTTTAATTTCAAAAAGAAAAAGATGTAAAGGGTAAACTATTTAAACTTTACCAGTGTTTTTTTGGTGTTGAAACTATAGAGTTAAACTATAGGAACAAATGTCACCAAAAAGAACTACAGGAACAAAGCCGCATGCTTTGGTTTTTTCTTCTTAACAAAGAAAGCACGTAATGTTGGGCCAAATTTAGGAGCGATGAGCCCAATAATATGGTAGAATGTGGAAATGGGATAAGGAGAGTGATAAGTGATAAGTAAGCTGGACATTTTAACGTTTGAGGACAGAAGAGGATTCCGGAAGACAGAAACGGAGGCACAAAAGTGGAAAGTGAAGAAGCAGTAGCAGCAACAGAAAGGGGAAGAGAGAGAGAGAGAGAGAGAGAGGGGGAGGGTTATGCGTTCAAAGATGCTTAGGAAATGCATACGTGGAAGCAGATCAGAGACAGGGAATTTGGTAATTTGCGCCCACATCGTTTCTCCAATCGGATCAAGTCCCGCCACGTCTCCGACCTCGAATTGTCAAACCACAAAGACTTTCTCTCTCCTCACAAGGGCGCCCTGAACTCCCTTCAGGTTTGTCACTATCATCCTCTGCTTCGCGCCTCTTTTTCTAATCCTGCATCTCTTTGACCGTGAAATCAGGTTGATTTGACAGAGGGAAGATACTTGCTATCCGCTGCCGCAGATGCCTCCGTCGCCGTCTTCGACGTGCAGCGCCCCACCGAGTACGAAGCCGGTGGCCTCATATCCAAGCACCGCTGTCTGTTTCTCGTGGACAAGCAGCACCAGCTGGCGCACAAGTATGCTGTTTCCTCCGCCGTCTGGTACCCTGTGGACACTGGATTGTTCATCACTGGCTCCTTCGATCACCACATCAATGTCTGGGACACCAACACCACTCAGGTTGTGGTGAATTTCAAGATGCCTGGCAAGGTTTATCGGACTGCCATGTCCCCCTTGGCCACCTCTCACATGCTCGTCGCCGCCGCCACCGAGGATGTCCAAGTCCGCCTCTGTGATGTTGCTTCTGGTGCTTTTGCTCACACCTTGTCCGGCCACCGTGGTATGCATCTCAATCCCAATCATACTTTGTAATTCACATGTCTTTGTATGGCTCTATTGTTTTTAATATGATTTTTACCTACAAACCGCACTGGCTTTTTTGTTTTTCTTATGGTAAATATTAACATATAAGTTTCCTTCAAGATGGAGTAATGAGTGTTGAATGGTCTACTTCAAGTGAATGGGTGTTGATGACTGGAGGATGCGATGGTGCGATACGTTTTTGGGATATTAGACGTGCTGGCTGTTTCCTTGTTTTAGATCAATCTCGGACTCAGCTTGGAAGACGCCCATCCGTACTTAAACGCTCTATCACACACAAGGTTGTTCTATTCCATAACTGCTAATAGCAAGTCTCAATGAATACTTAATAATCCCAAAGCCTTATTTCTAACAGGAGTCGAGTTTTAAGTCTTCCTCGGCTGGCCAAACAACAAGTGCAAAAGTTCGCGTTTCACAAAAGAAGCTTCCTAATGGGAATGGGAGCAGACAGGTTGTGATTGGTAGAGTTCCATCCAAGGGATCAATAAAGCAGAGATTACATCCAGGAATGCTGTCCACTCAGGATCGCGCAACAGCTCATTATGGTGCTGTGACAGGGTTAAAAGTAACAGATGATGGCATGTATCTACTAAGCTCAGGTCTTTTCATTAGTTACTGTATTCCATAATTATAAGAAATCCCTATGCATTGCAATAATGGTTTCGTATGGGACTTTATGTTAAACTTGTCTTTTCTTATTCTTCAAAATTTTGTTTATTCCTATGCTGTTGGAACACAGGGTCTGATTCAAGACTAAGGTTGTGGGATATTGAATCTGGCTGTGACACGCTAGTGAACTTTGAAACCGTACGCCTGCAAACAAATAAACCAATTCAATTAGCCACCTCTCAGGATTCAACCCGCGTTTTTGTTCCATGCATGAGAACTGTGAAGGTGCACTATTCCTTCGTTTTATTATATACTATATTTTAACCATTTACAAATAGAATGTGGTTTACTGATCTCTTGTTTGTGCTATTCAGGCATTTGACATGTGGTCTGGGAGCACGTCTGCAACATTTCGTGGCCACTATGAATGCGTGAACTCTTGCTGGTTTAATGAACAAGATCAGGTATGTTGATGAGGTGGTTGTCCATTCTCTGTCGTTGAATATGATCCATATAAAAATTATACTAGTTATTCAGGAAATATCCAACCTTTGAAACCGGAATGACACAAGTTATAGATCTCAAGCTACTTGCACTTATAAGTGTTGGGAATAAGACACAATTCCCCCTTGAGAAAACACCTTTGACAGAGAAATAAAATAGACACAATCACAACACAAGAATTTAACGTGGAAACTCCAATTACCGGAGAAAAAACCACGGCCGTTGTCAAATGACAACCAGAGAATATCACTATGTGAAAATTGTTACAACACATAGACTTCTTTCTCTCACCGGCACCCCAGTACACCCACACTCTTTCAAAGCAAATATCTAACTACACCTCACAACACTCTCTAATCAAAGAGTACAGAGGAAAAGAAAAATCAGATACAAGCTTAAAGTGTTTCTGACTGGTGCAAAAACAAATGGAGAACTTAGCCTCATATTTATAGCCTAGGCCACCCACTCCATTTGCTATCCTAAGCAATGTGGGACTAATTCAACCAAATCCTAACAATCTCCACCTTGATTGAAATAGTCACACATCTTCAGCTTCCATTGTCAACACCGACAATTCTTTGCTGCCATTGTCTATACCGACAATCATAGTTCAGAGAACTATCATACTCCACCATGAAAGTATACTCACTTGGAATTAGACCACTCCAAGCATTTCGCCTTGGTACAGATCGAAACCTTGCTGAAAATTCATGGTGCAACTTCCAAATTGGCTTTTCCTGGAAGTTCTTCAGCCATCGACCTAACTCCGCCACACACCTTGCATCTCAACGCCAACCAATGCCCGTGTGCAATTGTGGACCTGATTGCCACAACTCATCCTTATCCATGGCAGTGCGGTAATACCATGAGGATACTTCTTGTCTTCTAGAGAACATCATCTTCTCTCATAGAGAGAGCAACCAGAGATCTTCTCCTTCAACGCCTTGTGCAAACCTGATTGTATCAACACATCCTTGACTTGTACTTGCCACAAGCCAAAATTGATTCTTCCATCAAATTTCTCTATTTCAAGCTTCACAGCACTTGAATATCCTGACATTGTTGCAACCGTATACTGGAATATTATAACTCAACTGTAGACCGTGCACTAGGAAGGGTCCCCAGGAAAGAGAGGTGGGTCACAATGGACACACTTAAATACCAAGTCTTTCCTTAGCCAGAACCTTTTCCAAACTGCACTCTCACAGAGTCACACTGCCTTCCAGCAACAACAACAGCAACCAAAGATCAACCTCAAGCTACAGGACAAAATTCTTTTTTGATGTGGAAGATCAGACTAGGCTGCAACCACAGAGCATACTAAGAATAAATCCCACCGAACCGAAGCTCTGATACCACTTGTTGGGAATAAGACACAATTCCCCCTTGAGAAAACACCTTTGACAGAGAAATAAAATAGACACAATCACAACACAAGAATTTAACGTGGAAACTCCAATTACCGGAGAAAAAACCACGGCCGTTGTCAAATGACAACCAGAGAATATCACTATGTGAAAATTGTTACAACACATAGACTTCTTTCTCTCACCGGCACCCCAGTACACCCACACTCTTTCAAAGCAAATATCTAACTACACCTCACAACACTCTCTAATCAAAGAGTACAGAGGAAAAGAAAAATCAGATACAAGCTTAAAGTGTTTCTGACTGGTGCAAAAACAAATGGAGAACTTAGCCTCATATTTATAGCCTAGGCCACCCACTCCATTTGCTATCCTAAGCAATGTGGGACTAATTCAACCAAATCCTAACAATAAGCAACTGCCAAAATGCATTATACTGTCTCAAAATCTGTCATTGTACTTTATATGAATTATAATACTTTTGTCATAGTACCAAGCTCTATGTACTTTCTAACAGTTTTTGGTTGTGGCAGGAATTATACACTGGTGGGAATGATAGACAAATTCTTGTGTGGTCACCTGCTAGGTTAATTTCAGATGAAATGGTAAACACTCTGTACCGTTCTTGTTTAAGATTATCATACATGTATGCCAGGTCAAAGCATCTTTCGTTATGTCATGGTTTAACAACACCTTGTGTTGAACTGCAGGAAGAAGGAATTGCTGAAGATCAGGACAGCTGGAGTAACTGAGTTTTGACTCGATATATGTTCCATCCTTCCGGTGTTCTTCGTCTATGCATGTGTTTGATACTAGATGTTTGTATGATTCGTAAATAAAGGCTTGTTCTGGTATTGAAGCTCATCTGAATCACTGCATTACAAGATGGCAAAATTGTATACTAGTAACCGCTTCTTGTGTATAGATATTCTATTTCTGTTTATTTTCTTTTAGATTTTAAGTAATTAGTTCGGAACTGATTCCTTTCTCTTTTTTTTTTTACTTAAATAAGTTAAACAAAAAAAGAAAAACAAAAAACTGCTTAAATAAAGGGATAGTTTTATTTAAAACTACTTTTGCCATGATTTTTTTCAGTGTGTTTGTATCTCTCATAATTAAGTGAAGGTTAACACACCAATTCCAAATTTACGTTTGTATATTTATGTGTGAAAATTCGAACCTGCAATCTCTTAGATGAGTATAAGAAGACTATGCCATTTAAGCAATAATTGATTGGCAACTAATTTTTCATGATTAACAAAAAAAAAATATTTGAATTCTTTTCCGAATAACAGATTTTTAAAATCTTTCAAATTGCACAATAAAAATAAATAAATAAATGTGGTATAAAAAAATTAAAATATTAGACTTATTTTAATAAATACTTATATATATAGTTTATCTATTTTATAATTTAGTTAAAAATAATTTTGGTTTATAAAATATTAAAATTAATAAAATAGTATGAAGCATTTGTTATTTGTATTATTTATTATTTCATAGTTAAATTTTATATAAAGAGGAGAATGTGTGTGTAGTAAGTTTTGAACTAGGATTTAAGAGTTTGAAAAATTTGCAACAATTTGTACCAAATAACAGGTGGAAACTCACCTGCAGTCGACTGCAGGTGAAGTTGCTTCTGGATCGTTGACACGTGTTACTATATGGTTTAAAAAAAATCAATTTATTTTATACAAATGGTTTATTTAAAAAAACCGGTTTGAATAGACCAAATAACTACTTTTAAAATAATTTAAATTCTTTTTACTTGTTATTCCTAAATTCCTAACAGATGAATTTGATATGTTCTTTTTCTTCGTTTATATTGACCAATTTTTCTTTAAATTTATCTGAAACCTTTTTTTATTTAATTTTTGTCAAATATATGTATACAAATTGTTTGAAAAAGTAAAATTTAGTATTCTGAAAAAGAAACAAAATTCACGGTTTTTTCTATAGGGATGGCATAAATGATATCACCTATCTTTTTTTTGTGTCTCTGTTTTTATTTTCTTGATAAATTTTGTTTTGTTTCCCATAACTTATATTTTCAGTTGCTTTTAAATTAAGCTGTAAACAGATTTTAAATTAAGTTGTAAAAATATGTTCAATTGCAAATTTATAGTTAAACTAAATTTTATGGTAATCAATCAATTAACTTTTATTTTACTAATAAACTATTTTCATGTAAATTATTGTTGATTTTTCAATATTATTCTATAAATAAATTATTTTTTTAAGATAATAAAACTATAATTTACTTGTCTAGAAATTATGATTTCACTATCATGCACGTTTTTGTGTTTTTACTTATCAACTAGAATTTATTTTTTAATGAAATTAGAATTTATTTTTAATAAAACAAAAGTATCTAATCAAAATATTAATTTGGTCTCCTTAAATAATTGAACATAATATTATTAATTTTGTCTACAACAAAAATTTTTAATAAATTTTTTCAAAATAAAATTGATTCAAAAATAGAGAAAAAAAATAACAACTAATGAAAATATTTATTTTGACATTGCCATCAAGAATAGGATAGCCATAGAAAAAATTCAACCAAATAAAAAGGACCTAACTCATACAATTAAACTACCATCATATCATCACAATAAATTATAACATCACCAACTAAAGAGACATATAACAAATATGAAAGAGATCATGCCAAAATTTCAACAATGTTCATGCTATCAAACTAGTCTACGTTATACCATAATTACATTTTTGTCTTCCATCACATAAATGAATTATCTTGGCATTTATGATCCTGAACATCAAAATGGTGTGATGACATAAATATATACGTATTTATTAAATAATTTTCATCATTCACAGAGGAATGAATAAAAACATAAATTAAGAAATACATTTGAAATAATAAATTTGATTAAGAAATATAAATAAAATGAACATACCTAATTGAAAGTTTCATATTAGTTCTCAAAAAGGAATTGAAAGAGAACGAATTTTACGTGCGAAACGAAGAAGAGGAGAATAAAAGTAACTATTTGGTTCAATTTAAACCAGTTTTTTTAAATAAATCATTTATATAAAATAAACCGATTTTTTTAAACTATATAGTAATACGTGTCAGCCATCCAGAAACAACTTCACCTGCAGTCGACTGCAGGTGAGTTTCTGCCCAAATAAAATAAGTGGTCACACTTTTAATTCTACAAAATATTTGGGGGGCATGCCTCCAATTGTTTCCATGAAGTTTTGGATACGGTGGAAACTCAGGTGCGGTCGATTTCACGTGAAGTTGATATCTGAAAGTTGTTAGATGGTTTGACTTATTTGACTAAATTTTCATCTAACGGCTCTCAGATATCGACTTTACCTAAGTTTTCACCTTTGGATATCTAAATTTGTAAGTCATTATCATCGTCTTCAAAAAATACATAGATCTCTAAACAGTATATAAAAAGTAAAAACACACAAAACACAAATAACAACCATGACTTCTTTAATATCGTCGGCGTCAATGGCAACTATTATCTCAAAAGATACACACGTACGAATAAGCCATATTTGACAAAGATTTTTTTAATTACAAATTAAAAAAAATCATTATTTCCCAAAAAAAATAAGACTTGTTTTTGTGTAAATACAAACAAATATATATTTAAAAAATTAAATTTAAAAAATTAGATTTGAAAAAATAATAATTTTTTTAAATTTTATTTCAGTAAAAAAATTCTCTCTCTTTCTTTCTTTTTCTCTAAAAAAAATAAATAAAATCATCAGTAGAATCTTTTAAAAATTCATACCATTAAGAACCAATAAACAATTTAAATTTAGAAATAATGTATATATTTTGGGTGAATATATACTCTAAAACATTGACAATAAATGTATATTTTAGTTATTGGTATATTAAAAATCACAATTAATGAGGATTTTATTAACAAGTATTTAAGAGTATTATTTAAAAGTGTAAAAAGTATAAGTTAAAAAAAATGTAGTTTCTCAAATTCTAAATTCTAAATTTGTTTATCTAGTATTTCTAAAAAAAAAAATTGAAGAGTATAATACATTCAATAAATTTTTTTAGGTGGATATTCTCATAATAATATCTTTACATAAAAATAAAATAGAAGATCATTAGATGAATTGATATATTCAACTAAATATATTTAATTAACCATCAAAGAGTTTACAATGTCATCTTTATATAAAGATATCATCATGTAAATAGTCCCTTTCTTTTATACCTACTCATTTTCATTCATAAAAATTTTAAATACTAACTTTAGGACCTTCGTAATAAAAGATTTTACAAAATCATTAGAATTACCCTATTCATGCTTGATTAGTTTCTTTATATATATAAAAAAATTAATTGGAATAATATGTAACTATAGATGCATCAAATAAAATTATTGAATTAGAAAGATTTGGTAGAATGGAAAAAAATATATCAAGCTTTAATTTCTAAGTAGTCTTCATAAATAAAATGTAAATCTTGAAGATTGGCTGATATTTTCAACTCATTTAAATGATTGATTTCTTTAGAGAATATATATATGAAACTAATTTTCCAAAAAAAAAAAAAATTTGAATTCCTCAACCGATAAAATTTGAAATCTTTTCGGAATAACAGATTTTTAAAATCTTTCAAATTGCACAATAAAAACAAATAAATAAATAAATGTGAAAATAAAGAAAAGAGTAAAAACAAAACACTATTCGAAATTAGGATTTAGAAAATTTGTTTAAAAAAGTATCCCCCAATTAAGAAGATTCTTGCTCTCTGTCAGTTACTCCGCCATGCTGATGAATTGAGAAGCTTGGAAGAATGTCACTGACTGGTAAACCCCCTCCTGAGATCAGAATTGAAGGAGAGAATTGCCCTCGTGCGGTGGTGGAATGGTACCAATGTTCAGCGTCAAAGGATCAAAGACACGATTTTGACCTGAGCTTGAAGGCGAAGAAACACCTCGTTTCGTTGGGTTGGATCTTTTCTTATTGCGACAAGAAAACTCGCTGGGAACTTCGTTACAAATCCCCTTCTGGTAAGACCTACATTTCTCTCAGAACTGCATGCAAAGCCTGCATTGAAGAGAATAACAAAGATTCTTCATCTACTTCCAATGGATCACACCAATCTCTACCTGTTGCATCACCGTCTTCTGCTCAACAACCTACGAGTTCCAAGGTAACCGGTGGTAGGCCTCGGAGACGCAAGAAACCGAGTGACGATGAAGATTGGACTCCTACGTCTCATCAATTATCCAATTTAGTAAGTCCTCGTGGCGGTGGCGGTCGTCGTCGTGATTCTGGTGAAAGTCCTAATGCTGCAAGAAAAGTAACGAGGGAACGGAGTTCTTCTGATAATCCTAATTTGCCGGCGTTTCGGAATCCAAGAACGATTCTTTCTTGGCTGATTGACAACAATGTGGTGGCGCAAGAGGCGTGGGTTTTCTGCTGTGGAGGGAAAGATAATGAATTGGTGAAGAGAGGGAAGCTGTTTCGTTCTGGTATTGGCTGCCATTGTTGTGATTCTTTGCTTACACTCTCTCAATTCGAGGTTCATGCCGGTTGCAAAGGTCAACCTCCCTCTGCTAGTATCTTCTTGGAACATGATACAAGGTCTTTGTTGGATTGTCAGAACCAAGCATTGATGATGATCAAGGCTAACAACAATGGGGATAATGATCATCATCATGAAAATGATTCCATTTGTTCAATTTGTCTCAAGGGGGGTTTCATTCTTCTCTGTGATCGCTGTCCGGCGTCATTCCACGCTGAATGTATTGGCCTTGATCATGTTCCCCCTGGTGATTGGTTCTGCCCTTCATGTTCTTGCAGAATTTGCAACCGTCCCAAATGCAGAGAAGATTCTTCTAGACAGGAAAGTCATTTGGCTAACAATTTTATAGCTTGTTATCAGTGTCACCGCAGATTCCACATTGGATGTTTAGCAGCTTCTAGAGACTTTGCTTTTCTGGAAATGGAAACCGATTGTAATGAGCTTTGGTTTTGCAATAAAGCTTGTGAGAAGATATTTTTGACACTGAATAGCATGTTGGGAAAACCAATTCTTGTGGGTGATGGTAATCTAACTTGGACACTGTTGACGAGCCTCAAGAATAGCAATAATGACAATGATGACGATGGATACATTACTGAAATGGAGAGCAAGCTAAATGTCGCACTTGGAGTAACTCATGAGTGTTTTGAGCCCATCATAGATCCTGTGTTTGGAAGAGACATTGCTGCAGATATTATGTTCAGCAGATATTCATGGCTGCCACGTATGAACTTTACAGGGTTCTACACTGTGATTCTAGAGAGGAATGATGAGGTGATCTCTGTTGCAAACACAAGGATTTATGGCCAAAAGGTTGCAGAAGTGCCGCTTGTCGCCACGAGGAACCAGTATCGAAATCAGGGAATGTGTCGAATTCTGATGGATCAGCTTGAGAAGCTGTTGGTTAAGTTGGGTGTTGAGAGGTTGCTATTGCCTGCTGCTCCTAATTTAATAAAATTTTGGACAAACTCATTTGGATTTGCAAAAATGACACACTCAGATCAGTATTACTATGTAGGTTATCCTCTTGCAAATTTTCCGGACACAACATTGTGCCACAAATCATTGAAGCAACCTTTGATGCTGTGTTGAGGCCTAAAACGATTGCATGGAGTTGGAAGTAGTGAACATGGTATATGTTTAGTTTTGCTTGCTGCATTACTGAGATGTGTCTGTTAAGCAATGTAAGTTAAAACAGTTTGTCACATACTTGCTGAAGGGTGTAGCAATGTTATGTTAATTGCCAACTTTTTATATCTGATTTGCAGTGTGTTTTGTCAAATCCATTTGCTATTATATATGCTGTTTTTGCTTATTAGTAACAAGTTACAACCTTAGGTTGATCGCATATTTGGGGTCTCGTTTTATCTTCTTTTTTCCTTTACTATATAGCGTTGTTGTATAAAATTCTTTGGATTGACAATTACCGAACGTTTTTTTAATATTGGGCTTTAGTATGTGAATTCCAAAAAAATGGCCCAACACACGTGTATTCCGTACTGTCAGTTTGGCAGTGCCGAATGTCTAGGGGCTCAACACGTGGCATGCTCATATTCCCCTACCCCTGTGACTCCCTTCCCTTTCCCTTTCACTTCTCATTTTTTTCCTTCTTGAGATCAGCGTACTTTAACTGTTGATTTTAATTAATATATATTATATATATTTTTTTATAATTCGGTTAAAATATCTGAAGCACTGATATTTCTCGTGTACTTGAAAAGCTTCCTATAGTTTTTAACTTTTTATCTCCCATTTTCACACTTCTTCAAAACACCAAACCCCACACCCCCCTCAGCATTACCTTCCAGGCTTCCACAGTCACGAGCTCATCACAAAGTTCACTCTGAAAAAGAATACAACTAGTATTTTACAATACAAGTAAGTAATTTAGTTAATATTATTATTAGTTAATTATTCAAATAATTTTGTATGCTGAAAGTATATAATTTATTGATATTGTTTTCTAGTTGATCAGTCTTAATTAGAGCAGTTGCTAGTTGTTAGTAACAATTGTTTATTAGTCTTGTTAGTTAGTGTTAGTGTTAATGTTAGTTGATTAGTATTAATTAATGAATTAACATGTAATTAATTATTTTAAATCCTATTTCAAAATAGAATTATTATTATTAGCTGTTGGTATAGTGGGTTCTATATATTTTTAAGTAGTTTAACTATTTTTAAATATTTATTAAAAAATCAGAAATAAAATTGTTAGCATATTTTGTTAGTAATTTTAGTTTTACTTCAATTATTTTTTAAAAAAACAGATTTATTATTTTCAGTAATTCTAGTTTTATTTAATTAATTTAATTATTTATTTAAAAAACAGGTTTAATTATTAATTGTTCGAATATAATTTTAGTAATTTTAGTTTTATTTAAAAAATGTATTGAGAAAACAAAATTAGTATTGATTATGGTTAGTATACAATTTTAGTAACTGTTAGTATTTTTTTTAGTTATTAATCTTTGCGATAAATATTTATCAAAAAAATTATTATTAATTGTTAGAATTTTTTTGCAGTAAAAAAAAATAAAAAAAGAGGTCGTAACATCACACGTCCCGAAAACTGCATCATACAGTATCTTGACAATCTTTTGTATGTAAATAATTTAGTAATTACCAATTAAGTAATTATGTTAGTTATTCAAATGAGGGATTAATTTTTTAATTGTTAATTTTTTTATTTAAATTTAGTATTAATTTTGTAATTATTGTTAATCATATAATCATATTTATTATTATTATTATTGTTGATGTTGTTGTTGTTAGTCTTAATTATTGGCTGTTATCATTATTTATTTTTTTTTTTTTTAGGCTTCTAAAAATTAGAAACTTACACACGAGATGCTTAAATTAAATTCAATTCTATGATGTTAGGGGGAAGAACAGTTAAAAAAAAAAGTGATTTTTACTATATATCTAAAACTCATTGTCCTACAATAAATACAATGGTTGAAAGGTGGCGTTGTAAGAGGCACACTTTCAATCTTTCACACGTTAAGTGTAGATTACATTAAAGGATGTCGTAGGACTCTAGTTTCATGGCCAACCGGTGATTGGATCACCTGGTAGTAGTACAAATGGGCTAAAACACAAGTGTCTAATGCAATTTAGCACTTAGCCTGGACCGAATGACCATAAAGGGAGTGACATCAACTTGACATGATTCTGCAGTCTAAAGTGGTGCTTACTTTTGACTGATTGGATTAGTAAGAAAATGTACGTAAAATGTCACCTAATGTTATTATTTAAAACGGCATTATTATGTAAAATATCTAGACTCATCGTACATTGAAATTTTTTGTCATTGTTTCGATAGTTTTCTGATATTAAAAAATTTAATTGAAATTCTGTATATTTTACACGTATATACAGATCATTGTGTCGAACATCATAATATGATTATAAAGACACAAATGGTCTTTTAGTGCTGCTCTGTGTAAGCATGGGTATAAATATCATCAATAGAACCTCTACTGTTAGATATTAGTTTTTGGCTTGCATACAGGAAAAATTTTAATATGATGTAGTTTTTAATTATTTTTTTAATTACCTTTTGAAATTATAATTAAGGATTAGGTGAAATGATTATAAATCGAACGAAGTTCAATTCAGACATTGGACAACCCCTCATGTGAGGGGAAGGTTGGATGATCTTCTCCCGAATGGAGTATGTGTTTTGTCATTTGTGTTTTTTATGATACTGAATTCAGTTAATTACTATTTATAACATTGTACTTTGATATATTTTTGCAGTTTTTATGGGATGCATATCACTCACACTCCTTCCACAGTATATGATTCTTTACTAATTCTTTTAATTTGTGTATATTCTATTTTATTGTATAAATATTCTTGAATAATTATTTCATATATGTTTTTAAATAATTTTTGAACATGGATTATAGTTTTTGTATAAACATTTTTCAATAATTATTAAAAATATAAATATATATAATTAATAAAAAAGACCATGTTATTATAATATAATAGTATAATTATAAATAGACTAACTAAAATAGGAGTGTTATGCATTGAATAAAACAAATACTTATATTGTTATTATGTCATAATTAGAATACATTAATGGAATAATAGTAAGATAAATATTTGACTAAAGTATCGTTTTCATCTTTAATGTTTGGGGTAAGTCTCAAAGTTGTCCCTAACATTTCAATCGTCTTATTTAAGTCCCTAACGTTTCAAAATTGACTCAATGTTGTCCTGCCGTTAGGGATCTGTTAACAGAATTGACGGCGGGACAAAATTGAGACAATTTTGAAACGTTAGGGACTTAAATAGGACGAAAATGTTAGGGACAAAAACGATACATAAAAATAAATTTTAAAACGTTAGGGACAACTTTGAGACTTACCCCAAATGTTGAGGACAAATGATACTTTACTCTAAATATTTTTTTGGTGACTATAGTAAGATAAATATTGAAGAAGCCATGTATATGCTCGTTTATCAACAAATATGTATGGCTATATTAATAAAAAAATATAAAGAAAATTTAACAAATTTATAATATAAAAGAAACAAAGTAAGATAATAAGAGAACATAGTGAAAATACGTACGAATTAAAAAAATGGAGCTCCTGATTACATAGTATCATTTAAAAGAGCAAAATAATAGTAGAATGATAAAAACAAATTAAAATATATAAAGGAAAAATAAGTACCAAAAAAATAATATTGAGAATTTTAAAAAAATATATAAAATATAATAATAATGCAATAATTTATAAAAAAAAAAAATAACGCAATAGTTAGCTTCCTATTAGCGGTAATAAATAAAGTAGTAGATTATAGATTTTAATTTTTTGTTTTTTACTTTTGTAAATATATATATAATCCATTTGGAAATAAAAAAAATGATTAACTTGACAGGTTAAAATAGAATTATGGTTTGTCAAATTTTTTTAAAAAAAGTATGGTACTCCTTAATAAAAAGTATTTAAAAGATGAGTTGTACTTTTACAATCTTGATATTAAATAATTGTCCATTTATGATTAAAATTGTTTTATTTTAAATAAATTTAAGTGAGCTTAAAATTTTGTTATTATTAATTTTGACAAAAAAGAATTTATGTTATTAACGTTGAAAATCAACCCCAATATATTTGTATATATTTATATGTATATTACATATATTTTCAATAAAGTAATCAATCATGCACCAAAATAACCGAATTTTCATAACACAAAAACGTCAATCATTAATCAACTAATTTATTTTTGTGCCTTCATTTATATTTGATTATAAATGTGAGGGTAATAAAAAATCAGCTTATCGGACAATAAATATTTTGTATCCATATAAGATAATTAAATGTTCTATATTTTATAGGTTATCAGTTAAAAAGGGGAAAATAGTTAATATTGTCTAATTCTTTTAAATAGTCAATTATTTAAGACTAATTAAATTTTATAAATGCAAAATATTTATAGCCTGTAGAAAGTGTAATTATCAATGTTCTGAAAACCGAACCGGACCAGCCGGTTCGACCGGTTTAACCGCAAACCGGCACTGCAAGCGGTCCGGTCCTCATATGAAAACCGCAGAGAGAAGAATCGCTCAAGAACCGGTGAACCGGTCAAAAACTGGCCGGTTGGACCGAACCGGTGACCGGCCGGTTATGCTAAACGACGCCGTTTTACGTTTTTTTAAAATAAAAAATATGACCCGACCCGACCCGCCCGTGGAGCACCCCACCCCCTTTCTTCCCCCGAGCCCCGACCCCATTCATTCATCAATCATCATCTGAACATCTCCAATGGAGAAGGAGAACCCTAGCGGCGCTGCCTGAACCCTCCTTCGCCATCCTTCGCCCCCTGTCGCCATCCTCAGCTCCAGCAACCCTCCAATCTCCATCGTCGCCTGGTTCCTGCCCAGTAGCCCTCAATTTCCATCGTTTTCATCTTCTCAAGTCTCAACACCAGCACGCAGTAGCCTCTCATCAGCGGTCCTCAACAGGCAACACCGGCAGCCCTCCATCGACCCCAGGTGAGTGACTCGTCCTCTGCTCATTTCTCTTTGTCCTTCGCCTCTGCTCATGTTCTTCCATCGATGTGAACTGAACTGAACTTAGACCTCTGCTCATGTTCTCTTTCTCTTTGTCCTCAATGTGAACTGAACTTAGACCTCGGCTTAATTTTCTGTGAACTTCATTTGTGAACTGTTCAAAATTTCTGTGAACTTGCTCTGTGCATTTTCTGATTTCAATTTCTGATTTCAATTCCGGTGAACTTGCTCTTTGTGAACTGTTCAAAATATCTGTGAACTTGCTCTGTGCATTTTCTGATTTCAATTTCTGATTTCAATTCCTGTGAACTTGCTCTTTGTGAACTGTGCATTTTCTGTGAACCCTAGCCGCGAAGAAGGAAGAACAATAGCCCCCCTGTCGCCGTTTCTTCCCCTGGTGTCGCCATCCTCAGCCCCAATAACCCTCCAATCTCCATCTTCGCCTGGTTCCTGCCCAGTAGCCCTCCATCTCCATCGGCTTCATCTTCTCAACAGCAGCACGCAGTAGCCCTCTCATCGCGCGGTCGGCGGTCCTCAACAGTCAACATCGGTAGCCCTCCATCGACCCCAGGTGAGTGACTCGTCCTCTGCTCATCTTCTTTGTTCTTCGCCTCTGCTCATGTTCTTCCATCGACCCGGTAGAAACATGCATGAAATTGAACTTCCTCTGTGAACTGAACTTAGAATTATGTTTTATTTTGTTGGTCAATTTGTGTTTGGTTAATTTGTTTCCTCGGCTCAATTTCTGTTTGCTGCTGAGCATAAGAAATAAAAAATCTGAACTGTGAACTGTGTGAAGTGTGAACTTGCTCTGTGAAATTGGCTCTGTGAACCGTTCAATTTCTGGAACTTCATCTGTGAACTGTTCAATTTCTGTGAACTTAGCTCTGTAAACTTCCTCTACTCAGTGCTCATCTTCTTCCTTCTTTGTTCCTCTGCTCAATTCCTGTTTGTTGGTTAGCATAAAAAATTAATAATCTGAAAATTAACTGGCTGTGGCTGATCTTCTATTTTGCAGCTCAATTCCTGTTTGTTGCAC
Organism: Arachis hypogaea; assembly: GCF_003086295.3. Taxonomy (NCBI): domain Eukaryota; kingdom Viridiplantae; phylum Streptophyta; class Magnoliopsida; order Fabales; family Fabaceae; genus Arachis; species Arachis hypogaea. The sequence goes on from NC_092043.1 coordinate 18,026,769, forward strand.
AATTTCTATTTTGTTGGTCAATTTGAACTGTGAACTTGCTCTGTAACTGAAGACATTCTGTTTTCTGTTGCTCTCTATTTGTCAATTTTATACAAACACGGTTTGGTATGTAACTAAAGACATTCTGTTTTCTGTTGCTCTTTTTTCTTTGTTGCTCCATATCTTTTGTGCCCCCTCCTTCTCTTTTCCCAGTTAAGATTAAATGATTCTTCCATTATGAACTTTGGTTGCATTCGGCAAGTATTGTTTAATGTTTATACAATGCATATCGTCTTAAATACAGATTGATGTCTGAAGGATTTGTTTCATACCTGGAGTTGTGGAAAAAAAATGGAGTTACATTTAAAAGATTGTAACATCATTTGCAGTATCAGCTACTTTGTTGATGTAAATATCAATATTATACTCTAATATGCAATCTTGTATTGCTTCCTTTATATCAATTTCTGACTTTCTGTGAACTGTTCAATTTCTGACTTGGCTGTTTTTACTTTTTAATTTCATATATGTTTTATTAATTTCAGTTATGGAAGATAATATTAATCAAGAAGTATCTGCTAATAACAATGTTTTATGTAGTGTTTTAAATTTCGAATATATTTTAAGATTTATATCAGACTATAATTATATTTTAGGATGTGTATTTATAATTTATTTATTATTTTATTTTAAAACGGTTTTTCCGGTTGAACTACCGGTTGAACCGGTTAGACCAGTAAACCAGTGAACCAGTGACTAAAGCAGTTTAATGACCGGTCCGGTTTTCTGAACCTTGGTAATTATTTACAATCTTCGTTTTAAATCCCATCCCCCCCCCCAAAAAACAAAAAAAATGCCACCTTTTAATTTATTTGTCATATATCAACTGCTCTAAACAAATGTGTACATTTTGTTTCAGATACAATCCACTCCATGCATGTTCAAGTTAAATCCACATTTACTTAGACTGCAATAATCAAATGTCAATTGAAGTCACTATATACAAACATTTCCCTTCTTAAAAATATCATCAAACCATAACACATGCTCCTTGTTCTCCAGAATTGTTTAGCAGAGGATGTATTAAACAAAATGTCACAACAATCATGCATTTGCACAGCACTTTTGAAACCTCTCTTAGTTTACAAACCTGCCATCAATTTTCGTTTGTTCAAATCATACCTGCAATGCAACCATTTCAATTGATAATAGAGAATGGTCATGAAAGTGAATCTTGAAAAGTCTAAAGCTTTTTGTTCTAAAAATGTGACTGCTCGTAGAAGAGATATTTTTACTAGTGTTTCTTCAATACGTTTTGCTTTGGACTTAGGAAGATATCTTGGAGTTAACCTTAATCATTCTCGTACCAGTAGGGCTTCTTTTCATTCGGTGATTGAAAAGGTGAGGGGAAGATTAGCTAATTGGAAAGGAAGGCTTCTAAATAAAGCAGGGAGACTTTGCCTGATCAATTCTGTTGCAGCATCAATTCCTGTCTATCATATGCAGGTATCCTTTTTTCCAAATTGGGTTTGCGATAAATTATCTTCTATGATGAGACAGTTCCTTTGGAAGGGTTAAGTTGATGGTAGAGGTCTTTCTCTTGTTAATTGGAGGACCGTGATCACTCCAAAAAAATTTGGTGGCCTGGGTGTTAGAGACCCTGCGTGTGTTAATATATCTTTACTTGGTAAATTGGTGTGGCAACTTTTTCATTGTCAGGACAAGCCTTGGGTTGCTCTATCGAGGGCGAAGTATCTGAGGAATGAGGGAGTTTTAGATGGCCCTGTCCCTTGCAATGCTTCTCATGTTTGGAAGAGTATCTCAAAGGCTTTTGGTGCTCTTAAGGATGCCTTCTCTTGGTGCGTTGGGTCACTTGATCAATCTTTTTGGTTTGACAATTGGAGTATTGAGGGCCCAATTGATCAAGATGTCCCTTTTGTACATATATCTGACTCTGATTTAACTATTAGAGATGTTTGGAAAGATGGTCAATAGAATCTCCATGATATTTTCTCTATCATTCCAGAAGATGTCAAACAGCGTTTGAATGCTTATAATCCGTATTTGAATGCTGGAGAGAGTTCGGGTTAGTCGTGGGGTGTGGCATCTTCTAGACTCTACTCAGCTAGGAGTGGATACATTTGGCTAGCCAAAAGAAAGTTTGACTGGAATGAGCATGATAATTGGTTGTGGGTATGTCGTCTGCATATTTCTGAGAAGTATAAGTTCTTGATTTGGCTCAGTCTCCATAATGCTATTCCTACAGCAGAGTTTCATTTGGGTCGTGGTTTAGCTTTATCTAGCACCTGTCATCGGTGTCAGAATGGTTCTGAATCCATTCTTCATTGTCTTCGAGAGTGCCCTAGTGCCAAGGAGGTCTGGACCCTTTTAGGCCTGTATTCAAATAACTCGAATTTACATGATTGGCTCTACAGAGGTGCAAGGAGTGGAGATGCTTTTCTTTTCTTTTCGACTATCTGGTGGATTTGGAGAAGCAGAAATCATGACTTATTTAATATAGATGATTCATGGAGTGCTAGTAAAGTGGTGAGTTTGATTCGTAGTTCAGTAAGGGAGTTTCACACTATTTTTGCTATGCATCAATCTCTGTCTCCTCCTTCACTTTTTTGCATTGGGTTCCACCTCCAGTTCATTCTGTTAAATTGAATTGTGATGCTAGTTGGTTTGCTCCTTCTGGCTATGCTGGTTTTGGTTGTATTATTCGCAATCCTGATGGATGTTGGTTGAAAGGTTGCACTGGAAAAGTCGAAGTGTGCAGTGTTCTTTTTGCTGAATTGTATGCAATTTGGAGAGGTTTACTTCTTGCTTGGGAGAGTGGATTTCGTGAGGTTATTTGTGAAACAGACTGTTTAGAAGCTCTTTTCTTGGTAAACCAAAGAATGCTTAGTAAGGATATTCCGAAATGGAATTTGGCAAAGCATATTCAGGAGGTTATGAATTGGAATTGGAGAGTCTCTATTCTTTTAATTCAGAGGACTGCAAATAGTGTTGCAGATTGTATGGCTAAAGCAGCTGCTTCTGTCGCGGACATGGAGTGAGCTTCAACATCTAATAGATTTAGATATGACCCTAGCCAATTAATTTGGTTTTGTCTCTTTTTTCTTTCTTTTCTATTTAGTCACCAAAAAATTGATAATAGAGAAATGACTTCAAGCTTATTTTATGTCTATACATATACATATTAGACAAAATCCTTGTTTACTATATATATTAACATGTCTTAGAAAGTTGTATCTACAACTTGCCAAAAGCCATTTCAATTAACTGAAGGTGGAATGACACTTGTACATGAAACTTCGATTCTTTTGTTACTAACCTTCTCAACCTGGTGTTTCTCAATATCTATCAGCACCAATTCTTCAACAACCACATCCTTGGCTAAATTACCAAATGCTAAAGCCTAAAAGATTGGTCACCGAACTCATTCATCAAAGATCTGTTCACCATCCACACTACAACCAAAGTGAAACAGCCAAAGAAAGGATTGAACTCGACATCCAAAATTCCATTGCACGTGTCATGTATTTGCATGCGAGGATTGAAGGAACTATGGCCGCCAGCGACCATAGGACTCAACTTTCTCCCTCCTCGTCTGGTAGAACGATAATGGCAAATATCTCAGTAGGCCAACCTCCCACCCCACAGCTAGTTGTGATGGACACTGCCAGCGAAATCTTCTGGATTATGTGCAACCCTTGCACGAATTGTGATCAACATTTAGGTCAACTTTTTGGCCCTTCAAAGTCTTCCACCTACATCCAATTATGCAGCACACCTTGCGGCTTTCGAGGCTGCAATTGCCACCCCTTGGATAGGTCACCGTTCATTATCACTTACGCAGACAATTCGTCTGCATCAGGAACCCTTGGCTATGAAACGCTAGTCTTTGAGACATCTGACGAAGGTTCCATTCAAATACCAAACATAGAATTCGGGTGTGGCCGCGACATTGTGTACAATAATGATCCAGGGTATAATGGAATACTAGGACTAAACAATGCACGTATGTCTTTGGCATCACAAATAGGCCATAAATTCTCTTACTGCATAGGAAGCCTAGCTGACAAAAGTAGTAATTACAACCAACTGATCCTAGGCGAAGGAGCAGATCTTGAAGGCTATCCAACCCATTTTCAAGCTCTTCGTGGCATGTATTACATCACCATGGAAGGCATAAGTGTAGGAGAAAGGAGGCTTGACATTCCTCCTGCAACTTTTGAGATGAAAGAGAATGACGCGGGTGGTGTCATCATTGACACAGGGTCTACGCTCACCTACCTACCTGATGATGTGCAAAATTTACTATACAAGGAAGTTAGGAATATCCTCGGCAGGTCCTTTAGGAAAGTTATAATCGAAACTTATCCCTGGCTATATTGCTATTTGGGGGTTGTGAGTAGAGATTTAGTTGGATTTCCAGTGGTTACCTTCCATTTTGCTCAAGGTGCAGATTTGGCTTTGGACACTGGAAGCTTCTTTGAACAGCTCACAGACAGCGTATTCTGCATGGCTATAGGTCCAGTCAGTGCGACTGGCGTCGACAACCGATCTTCTGTTATCGGCTTATTGGCTCAGCAGGGTTACAATGTTGGATATGACCTTCTTAACCAGATTGTTTACTTTCAAAGAATTGATTGTCAACTGCTTAGTGGCTGATGGAAGTCTATTCCAAAACAAAGCGACCAAATTTCCTGTTAAGCATTGAATGAGAGCTCAGAACCAAATACTTCTACACTGATGTCAACAGCAACTGAGTAAGGCCATGCTATTTCTCAAAAGTGCATCGTAAAATTAACTGTTGAAAAATACAATGGGAATTAGAACAATTGATTACTAAGCAACTATTGGCATCACAAAGAACAAAGGGTTACATGCTGTGCGTGTGCATGTGGCCATGTGAAAAGTAACAAGGACTTATACTTACAGGCTTACAGCAACAAAAACACGGTTAAAGAAAAACTGCCATGTCCCTAAAAGTATATTGCATACATTCTTTCTGAAATCAATTGAATAAAAGATAATATGGCAGTGAAGACTCAGAACTAAAGAACCAAATCACATACTTCTGATATCAACATGTTAACACAAAATAAAAACTGCAAACCATAATCTGTTTCACCAAAAGCTCAAACTCACAATGTGACAACATATTATAACAACCCGAATATAAACTAGTAACTGTGGCAACATAATGTGGAATGCTGTGCACTGGGCTCACTTTCCCTTAGATTTATGATCTGAGGCAACATACCTGTTTGACAAAGTAATAAAAGAAATTCTCTATGGCCTCACGAGCTTAAGGCAGAAAGCCAATGCTTCACACTGACCCAATCGGAAGCTAAATCTTGCATATAAAATAGAGGGTTTCAACTTCGGAACAAGGGGAATTCCCTCCAATCAAAGAATGGGCTAAAAATGGAACCAAAATTAAGAAGGGTATAAAAGTCTTTTCAAACATTTAGATACCAAATTATTTCCAATCAAATACATAGGAAAATGACAAGATCTGGGGGAAAAAATAAAGTAATACCCAATATGATCTGATCTATAAATGAAATCACTTCATTCTTTTCTCTAAATACCCAAAAAAAGAAAAAGGGATCTGATTTAACTCATTTAAGAATGAAATCATTTCTGGTTCTTTGTCATTCAAAACTCCTCCATGAAGGGCAAAAGGCATTAGGAGTAAGGTAGATTTCATTTGTTTGAAGTCAACCATTCTCTGGTTAAAAAGGAAGTTCAGGCAGGGAGGGAAGAAGTGTAAGGAAATGAAAGAACAAACTGAAAATACAACTCAATCCACTTTAAAATACTAAAAAAACATTGTCTCCAGAAAAAGTACTTACATTTGATCTCCACAAATGCAGAGCATGACTTTTTTAATCTCAAGCTTAAAGCAGCAATTAGCATGTAATCAAGTGCCTGCTCCTATTATCTGTTGTCATAAGAAAACATTAAGCATTCTTAAGTGCAAATCCTTTGCTACATAAACATATGGTGCCTGAGAAACAAGTTATCGAAAGACATGAATGCACCCATGTCATACTGATAATGACAACACTTCCTAATCCACAAAAATGCTACAAAAGTTCATTAAGAACCCAAAAGAATTTGCCTCTTGTTTTTGTATAGAAGTACTATCTTAGCCCACCAATATGTATATGCATTGCCTAATATTAATTAAAAACCAATAGAATAAAAATTAAATTTCATCATCCTCCTGGCCTACGTATCTAAAACTAAAAAAGAAAAGTACAATTGTAAGGGTGAATCTCTTAATTACGTGCAAAGGTTTATAACTCAAGTTAAATCAAAGTTGAGCATGTATTTACCATTTATATATCTTACAGGTCAGATACGGATCCCTTGCACTCCAATTGGCACCCTATTGTCCTTTTCAGACTGGTTGTGCGGTCAAAGAAACTGGAATGACAGAGGGCTAGGACATCATTTTCTTGTTTATCTGGTTGATGCTGCAATGAAAATTTGAGAACTTTATACTGTAGCGAGGACTATAAAGCTAATCCGAGATAATCAAATAAAAAAGGGGAATTGTGAACATAACAGTTGAGCAATGCAAGCTTAAGTTGTCTAAGAAGTTATGAACTTATAAAAAGGTCAAATCAATCTATCATATGCTAATGTTCTGTAATACTTTGACCTGAAACGAATGTGATTATAAATATATACTGAAAACTTAATTATGAGGAAAATATATACCTGCAGATGTCAACTGTGTGATCTCTCCTGGCATTAAAAATAGAGAATTTCCCACATTGAAAGAATTCATTTTCTCTCTTCTTTCTTATGTTCAGCTCATCGCCTTAGGTGGGAAAGCATTCCCTTAGCTACTTGATTAGCTTTCTGTAGCTCCCCTTTGGCACAATGTGTGGCAATCATGGAATAATAGAAGTCAAAGTTGAGTGGCCGGGACCTTGTCACATGACTATCATTATTTATTGTAAGATCACTTTCAACGCTAGCATCACAAGATCCGAAATCCAAACCAGTTCTACAAGAGGAGGATAGAGACCTTGAAGATTGTAAACCAGCGTTTAGCTCAGAAATGTTCCTCTGTGCATGAGCTCCTTGATTATATGTAGATAACCTTAGAACAGGATAAAGTGTGCTTGCAATTTCATTAAGAACTGTAAGGGCTTCTTGAATACTTCCTTGCTCACACAAAATGGCAAGAAAGCCACCTATTGACTCATTATCAACCTCATTGTTAACTATGTTAATTATCTCTTCAATATTCTTCGATTTGAGCATTTCTCTCAAGACGCTCCTAGCTTCTTCCATCCGTCCCTTTGAACATAAGCCTCTTATCAAGTACAAGAACCCAAAAAAATCAGGTGATACATCCTTCCTCTTGAACTCATAATAGAATTGAAGTGCTCCTTCCATGTTGCCCTTTTGGCAATGGCAATTTATGACAGCACTAACCGTCAAGCTGTCAGGCTCAATATATTTTGTCTCCATATCGTTTAGAAGCTCCAGCGCATTCTCTAATTGACCAAACTTTGAAATACCCTCAAGTAGTGAATTGTAAACTTGTGTTTTTGGTTGAAAGCCCTTCAGGACCATTTTACTGAAAACATGCTCAGCATCTACTAGATATCCCTCCCTACTCAGTGCATAAATTAATGTGGCATAAGTTATTTCAGAGGGTATCAAATTAAGTTTCTCCAATGAATCAAATAGCCGAAATGCTTCAATAAGGCGTCCCTCATGGCACAATCCATTTATTATAGAATTATATACAACTATGTCTAAAGTGATCCCTTTCTTTTCAACGAAGGCACAAAGATCCAATGCTTTATTGAGATATCCTCCCTTGCATAAGGCATCAATCAGATTGGCATAATCAGCATACATGACTTGTAAACTATCTTGAGTCTTTACCACAAGCTTATATGCATCTAAAGCTCTACCTTCCTTTATCAGAATCCTGAGGATGGAGACCGGAAGGGTGATTGTTTTTTCCATAAATTGAAGGGCACTATGAATATCTTTTAAACATAGGTAGCATGCTAGTATCCTTCGCATCATTGGATCAACTAGGCCATATTCTTTTAGAAAGATATTCAATAGGGGCAGCATGTGCTCCCTATCTCTGTTACTAAGATAGCTTCTCAAAATAGAATAATAGGAGTTTCTTGTAACGTATAAACCTGTCTTTCTCATCATCAAGCACAAGCGATATGCATCCTCAAGAAATCCTCTTCTGCACAATAAAAAGATCGCATCATTACATACTGACTCATATAAGTCTTGGCCCAATCCTTCCATTGTGTAAACTAAATCTAAAACCTCTTTTGCACCCTTTTCAGTGAGAATTGTCCTCATTAACATGCTAAATGTATATCTACTTAACTCCAGTCCTTTATCATTGAGTTCAACTAATGCCTCAATGGCCATTTCTACCATACCCTTCTTGCAGAGGCCATGAATAATACTAGTGTAGCATACAGGTGAAGAGAATGATGTTTTTCTGAAGTCGTCAAACACCACAAGTGCCTCGTCAATTCTACCTACCTTGCAATACTGATCAATCATTGTGCAATAAGTAACAGAATTCGGAACCAGGCCCATTTCCGGCATTCCTTTGTAAAGAGCATAAACATCTTCAAAAGCCCCCATCATAAACAATGCTTTGATCAGCACATTGCACATTATGATATCCATGGCAATTCCAGCTTCTTCTAGTCGCCTCTTTGTCTGCAAAATCCCCGGAGTGTTCTCTTCTTCAGTATAACCGTGCAACAACGTGCTGTACGTAATCACATCGGCAGCCACATCTTTCGATAACTCATCTGCCTCAGATGTCCTCCCGAACTTGCACAAACCATTTATTATGGTATTATACGTAACAACACTAGGACTAACCCCTCTTTTCTCCATTTCAACAAATAGCTTAAAGACACTACCAAAATCTCCAATCCGACAATACCCATCAATCAAAACTGCATACACAAACTCATCCAACTCAATTCCCAACTCACCTATCCTCTCGAAAACACCATGTGCTTCCTCAACTTTACCCTTCTTACAATAAGCAGATATTATTGCAGTGTAAGTGACCTTATTGGGCCCCTTCCCTTCCTTTATCATCTTAGCCAAGATCCCAAATGACTTCTCCACATCGCCTAACTTCGAAAACCCATCAATGAGTATAGTATAACTCACATAATCATGATCGATACCCTTCACCACCACCATTTCCCTCATCTTTCGAAAAACCTCCACCAAGTCATTTCCTTTAACATAACCACAAACCCAAACACTATACAAAACAACATCCAAACCGATCCCATCCTCCTCCATCCTCCTAACCAAACCACAAACCTCATCAAGCCTCCCCAACCTAACAAGTGCACCAACAATTGCAGTTAAAGTAACCAAGCCGGGCCTCAACAGTGCCCCAGAACCCACAGCATTGTCATAAAACCCTAATGCAAGTTCAGGCTTCCCAATCCTACAAAACCCAGAAATCACAGAGCTACAAACAAAATCATCAAAAGGGTACCTTACCCTATGATCTGTCATGATCTCCAGCGCCTCCATTGTCATGCCTAGGTCCCCCTGAGAAGAGAGTCTGTGAATAAGAGAAGAGAAAGTGAGAGGAGAGGGCAAAACGGCACCGTTTTGGAGGCAATAGCGTAGAAGAAAGAGTGCCCTATGAGGGTCATGGTGGGTACGGATGAGTGTGTCCCAGATGCGAGGATGGGAATGGGTGAAGTGAGTTAAGATGAGATTCTCGGCATCTTGGAAGCTTCTAGAATGGAGGAGTGCCCATGTGAGGATGGAGAGGGTGGTAGGGTTAGTGGGGATGAGTGTGGCAGTGGTGAAGAGGTGGATGATGAGGTTGAACTTGCGGTGGCGGAGGAGGGAGAGGAGGAATATGTTGATGGATTTCAGGGTTGGGGTGAATCCACGCTTCAATAATGTTTGGAGTGAATGGTTCTTTGAGGAGCACGAAGAAGAAGAAGAGGAGGAGGAGGAGGAGAATGGTCTTGTTGCGTAGAACAATTTCATGGGAGGGAATAACGGTATTCAGTCAGAATCGAAGATGGTGAAGTGGTAACTGAACTCTCTCAGCCTAGCCCAGTTTTGGTCGGACTCTCCAAATAGGCAATGCCATAGTTGGACACAAATGATAGTTGCTTCCTGACTAAACAAGGAAAAAAAATAAATGATAGTTGCTTGAATTGTTATGTGTCATGTCGAGGGTGTAACTTTGACAAACCAAAAAAACACAAATTCTTTGATACAGAGTCGCAGTTAATTTCACGTGAAATTGATAGTCGAGAGTTGTTGACAGATTTAACTAAATTATCAAGATCTCATTTATCAACTTAACATAAAGTTAACTATACCCATAGTTATCAAAACTGAACCAGTAATCAGTTTGATCATATAACCGAGTTACTGAGTTACTGGTTCAACCGGTGAGTCACTGATTTACCCGATTAACCCGGTCATAATTTAAAAAAATATAAAATTATATAAATAAAATCAAAATCATGTGTTAAAACTAAGGTTCTAAAAGCTAGACCGATCATCGAACCATTCTTATCATTGATTCAACCGTAATTCAACCAAAAAAATCGTTTTATAATAAAATAATAAATAAATATAAATAAACACCTAAATACATACTTGTAGTCTAATACAAACTTACTCATTCCATAAGAAAACCATCCCAATCTAAAGCAAAATGCAATTCCAAACATGGAATACTATTCAATAAGTCAACACTGTTCAAACAAAATGCAATTCTAATCATTTAATAAGTTGATATTATACAATCCTTACAATTGAGTAACAAGACCTCTTCTGCAATTAAGCTCAACCTAATGATTGAACCAAACCTTCTCAAAACATAACAATTATCAAAATTTATCACAATCTAAACTTATATCTAACAAATATATTATAAAAGTTTAGATAATATATTTGTTTGATATAAGTTTAAAAAATTGAATTTAAAAGAGATTGTTACTTTTTAAAATTTAAGTTATTTACTTAAGTTGTTTTGCTTAGGTTGTTATTTTTTTAATTTTAAGTTATTTTGCTTAGGTGGTTATTTTTTAAATTTTAAGTTATTTGTTTAGTTTATTATTTTTTAAATTTTAAGTTATTTACCGATTACTCTTTTAAATTATAAATTATTATTATTTGTTTAAGTTGTTACTTTTTAATTTTAAATTATTTGCACATAAATTAAAATAAAAAAATACATACTTCAGTTAAGAGGACTCTTGTGTCTCGATTTATGAATTTGTTAAGAGAAGTCGATGACGGATAATCAATTATTATTTTATAAATATCAATACTTACGCATAATAGATGAGTAAAACAAAATCTAGGAATTTTAATATTAACTTTAATGTAAATTTATTTATTTGGATTTGTTTCAAGATTTCATTCTATATATTCGAATTTATTTGTTTTAGTATTTTGTATTTAAATTGTTATTTTAACTTTATTTTATTACAAAAAAATTTATAATATTTTTTTTGTACTTGAAAGATTTTAATTTATTAAAAAAATTATTTTTGTTGAAAATAAATATTTTTCTATCTTTTTATTTAAAATATTATTATTGATATGTTAATATTAAAAATATAAAAAATAAACATACTTTAAAAAAATATTTTACGTTGTTTGATCTTTATAAAATTAAAATAATTAATTAATTATTAATTTTTAAATTGTAACTATTTCTTCAATAAAAAATAATTTATAATTTTTTTCAAATTTTATGAATTTGTTAATTTTTTAAATTTTAAAATATAAAATATATATGTATATAGTTTGGTACAATTTTTGTTGTTGTTATTTTTAAGTTGTAATTAGTTTTTTTAAATATAAACACTTACACATATTAGATGAGTAAAACAAAATTTAGAAATTTTAATATTGACTTTGATATAAATTTATTTATTTAAATTTATTTTAAGATTTTATTCTATAAATTTAAATTTATTTATTTTAATATTTTTATTTAGATTGTTATTTTAACTTTATTTTGTTATAATTATTTTTGTAATATTAAACTTTTTTGTACTGGAAGGATTTTAATTTGTTGAGAAAAAAATTATTTTTGGTGAATAAATATTTTTCTATCTTTTTATTTAAAATGTTATTATTGGTATGTTAGTATTAAAAATATAAAAGATAAAACATACTTAAAAAAATATATTATGAGATCAAATAATTTTATAATTGTGGCACAGGAGGTTGTATAGAGAACTTTAGATTATGATATTCATTGGAGATGGCCTTCAGTGATGAGATTAACTTTTTATTTACCTAGAAAGTAAAATATTATCTTTAAAGATGATGACAATCTTGAAAAAATCATGGATCAAAAGAACGGAAAAAGTAATGTTCTTAGTAGAGTAAATACCCATAGTAGTCCTTGAGATTCACGCAATTACTCATAGTAATCCCTAATATTTTGATTTTCCTATTGTAGTCCTCTAGATAGAGCTCCGAGCACTCAAACTAGTCCCTGGCCATATTTTAGGTGATGACTCATCACCGGAGCGCTGACGTGGCCTAGGATTGCCACGCTGGACTGCTGCCAAAGGCTAGCTGAGCTGGCTAAGTTTCAATTTTTACCCAGATTGGTCCCTCATAGTATAATTAACCCTAAATCCCCAAATTCTCATACACCTCCCCTCTTCATCTTGTTCACCTCTTCTTCTTCCTCTTCCATACACTTGTTCCTGTTCATGCACTCTCATCCGGGGGCTGCTACTCATGTCGATGATGGGTGGAGGTAGCACTGCAGGTGGAAGCTCTGTTCGTTCCCCATCTAGCTGGAACCGGAGTAGAACGCAAACGAAGAGCAGAAGATCGGTCCCGCCAGAATGGTGCGGCTGTGGCTGTAAGCCAGTTCTCAGATGGTCTGGCACAGATTCGAATCCGAATAAACCGTTCTATGGCTGCCCCAATTATAATGTAGGTTAGAGTAATCACTTGTATTGCTCTTATTCTCCTCCCCTGACTGTTCTTGTGTTGTTATGCCTCCCCTGACTATTCTTGTTTTGTTCCTCTCTAAACTTTGATCCTTTATTGGTTGCAGACAAGTGGGAAGAGATGGTGCGAGCTTTTTGTGTGGGCAGATTCTGTGAATGAGGAACAGGTTGAAAAGTCAGAATCGTATGGTGATGAAGTGAAGATCAACGTTGATTGGAGGCTTCGAAGGTTGGAGGAGGATGTTCAGATGCAAATAAGTGATGACCCAGTTGTTAGTGTTAGGTGTGTGTGTATTGACAGTGTTATTGGTGATCCTGTATTATAAATGATGAATGAATTGGTAGTTTTGGGTTTCTTGTTATCAACATTTGTAAAAATCTGCTTCTTGATGGAATGAAAAGTGTTATTAACTCTGAAATTATTGTTAATTTAAATTCCATTGTGTATGAAAAAAACAAAGAAACTGCTTCTTGAATGGTAAATCACATAGCATAGTATATTAACATAAATTCCATTGTCTATCAAGAAACAACAAAAGTTGACGGTAAAAGGCAGCCTAGAAATCATGTTGCTGCTATCTGTAGTTTCATCAAAAGCAAGGCCAAAGCATACCAAAAAGGCCTTTGCATCACAGTTCACCATCTAGTCATTATACGATGGAAAAGACTAATAACAAAACACAAAACAGAAACTCCTAAGTACATATATCTAAAGTATTCAATTCTTCTTTCTTGGGGGCCTAAATCCTGGCGTTGGGATGAACTGCATCAAGTTGGCAAACTTTGAAGATGTTGCTGAAGATGCACCCTGCAAGGGATTCACTGTTGGTGTGGTTGGCTGATTAGAGGATCGTCTTCGTGGTGACAGCTTGGAAGGTCTTTTCGGTGCAGGATCCTATAGGAGAAATAAGTGGCGTTAACTATTATTTATGCATGAAAATAACAACATACTCATATGTAAAATTTTAGTTACCTTTCCAGAATCCTCTTGCTCAGAAGCAGAAGGCTGAGTTAATTCGATCTCCTGGGGATTGCTTCCCAAATCTGCTTGGCCAGAAACGTCTTGGGGCTGCTGAACCGGCTTCTCAGGCACAGTATGAACTTCATCATTTTTCTTCTTCTCAGCTGCCTCGGCGGCAGCGGCAGCGACTGCTGCCGCAGCAACAGCAGTAGCGCATCAGTATCTCTTTTCTTTTTGCAGCCTCTCTTTGTATGCCCCTTATCACCACAGTAACTGCATGTAAAGGCACTCAGCTGTCTCTTTAGGTGTACACCATCTGCAGTGTTGCCTGAGAGTTTTGGGTCAACTTTAGGTTTCTTAGTTCCAAAAGCACTCTTCTCGTCCGCATCCATCCTCCTCTTCATCTTTAGTTTTTCAGGTTTTGTCTTGATTTTAGGGGCATGTGGCCTGTTACAGTCCTCTGCTTTTTCCCACAGTGGTTGACCCGGAATTGGATTAATGTGGTGGTTATAAGTTTCCTTATATGAGTCCATGGTCAGCCATCTGTGACAGAAGTTTTCTGGCTGTTTATTCACACGAGACAGGACAGCACAAGCGTGCACACACGGGATACCTGCAGGTGCCAAACAGTGAGATGAACCATGATAATAGTTGTGGCTGAATAAAGTAAAATGCATAAACACAATTAACTTACCCGTTAGCATCCAAAATTGGCATGTGCACAATCTCTTTCCTATGTCCACAACATGGTTGGTTGGATGTCCATGCACCTCAAATTTTTCGTATCCGTTATCCCCAGTCTAAATAGGCTTCCAATGCTTGGATTCTTTCCTCACCTTTTCCAACCTGCTATTTATAACAGGTGTGAGCTTCCCAGTGTGATTCTACAGCTTCACCTTGTTTTTCGCTATGGTTCGCATAACAAACATCCTTACCTCCTCCAGCAATGTTATGATGGGTTTGGCTCGTGCATCCTTGATCTTAGCATTGAACACTTCACAGGCGTTGTTACAGATGCTATCCAATTTCGGCTTATGGCTGAATAAACTTCTGGTCCAAGCATCCATAGGCCACTTCTCTAAGTATGCCCAGGCATCCTCGTTTAACCTTTTGATCTTCTCCATTCCATCCCTGAATTCTTGGTATGTTGTTGTCCTTGCACATTCCCACAGAAGTCCCCTTAGCTGTAACTCCTTCCATTTCTTGTTGAAATTTTTCCATAAATGCCAGACGCAGAAACGGTGATGCACATCAGGCATCACCGCTTTCACTGCTGATATCAGTCCCTGCCAGATTCATTAAATGTTAGACACATAATCGTCCTTGACATTATAATCGTAACACATAATAGTCCCTTACATTTGATTACCATCCCCATAATAGTCCCTTACAGCACAATGGTTTTCCTAATAAGTAACCATGAAGATCCAATCATCTCACAGTCTATGCAGATAAGCAAAACAGCAAAATTCTTAACAAAATAACTAACCATCATACTCGAATGGAAGCTACAATTCTTCAAGTAAGCATAACAGCAGAATTCTTTTCCTAATAACCAACCATGAAAATCCAATAATCCAATGATCAAAGGTCTTACACTAAAAACTAACCATCAAAATCTAATGAAAGCACAATTATTCACAGTAAGCATAACAACACAATTCTTAATATAAGATCACATAAAATCAAAGCGAGACATTCAAATTAAATCACACCTTTTGCATATCCGATATGAAGCACCAGTCATGCTCTTTATAATGCCCCAAGTCCTGATGAAGTAGCTCGAGAAACCATCTCCATGTCTCTGTATTCTCCACTCTGACAATAGCCAGGCTATGACATAGATATGATGATTAGCATCTAACCCCACGGCTGACAAAATCTGTCCACCAAACCGGGTCTTCAGGAAAGCACCATCCAGACCTATCAAAGGACGGCAACCAGCCTTGAACCCGTTTTTACAGCCACTTAAGCATATATACATTCTTTCAAAGGTAACTTCTTCATCTGGTTGGGGGGTGGTGCATATTTGTACAGTGGAACCGGGATTAGTCTTCAACAGCGTCATACCATAATCCCTAACCATCCTATATTGTTCTTTCTCATCCCCATACACTACACTTCTTGCATCCATTAATGCCCTGGATATTGAGTTTTTATTCAGAGTCAAGTCAAACCGTGTCTTGAAGTAAGTTGCAGCCTCGCAGTGTCTAAAATTTGGATACTTTCTTACCTTCTTCACAAGCTTGCTGCATACCCAATTCCTGTTGGCAGCCCTATTATTGTCCTCTCTTGGGCAAGTGTGGTCATCATTGAATGTCTTAATTTGCCAACATGTGTCTTCATGGTCTCTAGATGCATAAGCCACCCATGGGCACTCTTTCACCTTACACACCGCCCTGCACCTAATGTTATCATTTTTCACTATCTTTATGCTTCTTCCCTCTTGGATTGTATATTCTCTCACAGCTTCTCTAAATTCCCATTTAGTTCCGAACTTCATGCCTACCTCAAGGTGCAGCTCTCCAAACCTTGCACTTTCCCTAAACAACGGACTTGCCTCTTCAGATTCATTTCCTTCCTCTAGCTCATCTTCTGAGTTTGGAGGCGTCTTCATCTCCTCCGAGTGCCAAGAATTGTTGCCATCAGAGTCAACACCTGGGTCTAGTCCATACTCTATCCCTTCATGAACACAACCCACAAACCCAAGGTCAACCTCAGCGTCGCTCACCTCCTCCACCAAACCATCGTCTTCATGTAATATCTTCTCCTTCCCTTTACCTAGTGGACTAATATTTCTCTTACCCGCCGTAGCATGTGTCATGTTTCTCCTAATCCTACTCCCAGTTTTAGGATCATTCCCTGTAGCCTCAGAATCAGAGGAACTACCCTCATCCGGACCTGGCTTGAACATGCTATCCTCTTCACTATCAGAGGAGTCAGAAGATAAATCAAAGGGAACTTCATTGTTAAACACTTCACTAGTAAATCCTCTAGCAGCAGACTGTGTACAGGGTCTCCTAGAAATACTTGGTCTCTTGGACAGTTTCTGCTTCTTGCTCCTATCTGATTTGGTGTTCTGACTGGATTTCGTGGGCTGGCTAATTTTGGTGGGCTTGGTGAGCTTGGTGGGCTTCGTGAGCTTGGTGGGCTTGGTGGGCTTGGTGACTTTTGGGGAGTTGGTCTTCTTCACAGGTTTGGTTGTCTTGGAAGGATTGGCAGTTTTGGAGTGTGATGGTTGTGATTGCCGTGGAGATGTTCTATTTTTTTTGGGACTGGATTTGCAAGAAGTGTTGGGTACAAACCTTAGGGATAGGAGAAGCAACTATGATTGCATGAGTCTCTGTAACTGGGGGACTCACATCAGTATCTGTACCTGCATTACATCCCTCTCCACCATGATCATCCAAGTACACAACTATGTTATCTCCCTCTAACACCTCCGGCACTGACACGGTATGCTCGAAATATATATCAATCAATCCCTCATTTGTCCTAGCACAATTCACCATCTCTCTTATCTCTTTATCATTGTTTACATTTCTCAACCCTTTCTCCAAACATTTTCCAGGAACATGCCACTAGCACTGTTTAATGTCATTGTACCCAAGCTCCTTATGGTAGTTCCGTATGTAGAACACATCCAGAGTATCAGTGTCTAGATCACCTAAACAGGCCTTATTGTCTGGAGAATATATCATAATTCCTTCTGCATTTTTTTTGAAGTCACCCCCATGATGAAACATGATGTCCAACTTCTCCTCCATCTGCAAGAAATTTAAAATTTTTACAATACATAGGGAGAATTTGAAAGCCTACTCATGCATTAAAAAGGAAAAATAATCACCACAAGAAAACATTTTTTTCCAAACCTCCATACTTCTCCCTGTTTCTTCCTTGTTTCATTCGGGTATTACAGCAACCCCATAAACCCCAACCAAGATTCAAACCCTAAACACTACAATGACACCAAAACTCCAGAACCTCAACAACACTGACCAATGCTATCATCAACCAACACTGTTTTCAAAATGCAAAATAATAAAAAAAAAAAGTTACCTTGAGTCCGATCACAACGTTAGAACTTCGTCTTTGTGGTGAAGGAAGGGAAGGGAAGAGTAACAACAACTTCTGATCAGATGACTTCTTCTCTCAAATTTTCGTTAACCCAGCACATACAACCCTACGGCTACGCCATTGTTGGAGAGATGAAGAAGAACTCAGAGGGTGGAAGAAGAAGAGACGAAGTGTTTGTGTTGGTGGAGAAAACTGTTTTTCATATTAAGTAACACCTATACGGCGTCGTTTTTGGCTTCCAAGGGCGCCAAACCCAAAACGACGTCGTTTTGAACATGTCCCACGTGGCAATCCTAGGCCACGTCAGCGCTCCGGTGATGAGTCATCACCTGAAATATGGCCAGGGACTAGTTTGAGTGCTCGAAGCTCTATCTGGAGGACTACAATAGGGAAATCGAAATCTTAGGGATTACTATGAGTAATTGCGTGAATCTCAGGGACTATTATGGGCATTTACTCGTTCTTAGCATGGATGGAGATCAACAAAGAATTTGAAATTGGTCAAACTTTAACGTATATTGAGTTTCCAAATCAATTTGTTTATGATAGCAAAGAAAGGGAATGATATCCATGCAAGAGAGAGTATTTTACAGGAGGTTAAACTATATTCCACCGGATACATGTGATAATATCTACTATATGAGAATTTTGTTAATTATTAAAAATGTTGCACAACATATGAGTCTATTAGGACAGTTAATGTGATTATATATCCTAGCTTCTAAGATGCTTTCTATTTTATGGGACTACTGTGTGACAATAGAAAATTCATTGCAGTTATTAATGAGGTCTGGTCATCAATTGAGAAAAATATTTGTGATGCTATTAATATCTAATAGTGTTAACAAATCAAATCGTATTTAAAATGCAACTTAGATATTATTGGCTGACAGGATATTATATATGAAGAGAAAAAATATTGAAAAACTAAGGTATTTTACTATGTGGTAAATTATTATCACATTTAGGATTTTACTTGCCAAAATCAGTGTTCACTAATGTCAAGAGTTAAGAATCGCAATGGTCTGAACATTTTAATTCTAGATGAAGACAACAATCCAAACTCATCAACAACAAATGTCTGTGTTCAACGAAATTTTTAATAATATATATTTAGATAAGAAAATAGTATTTTAATTTTAATAACATGTTATAATTTATACTTTTGTACAAATATTTGTCGTAGATATAACTGATTTATTAACTATACTTTTGTACTTGAAATAAAATGTATATCATGAAACACAACAGTATATGCCAATTATTTTTCTAATGAGGTTAGTAAAATATTAAGTTGCCTATAAATTTTTATTAGCCTTATAATATAAAATTTAGTGTAAAATTAACATGCTAATATTACAATTATATATGTTCTTATTTTTTTCAAATCTCTTTTTATGGCTCAAGAATATTAAAAAGTGAAGACACAGAAAATTAAAATTCTTAAAGATAGAGACTAGAATTTTAATTACATTTTATACCTAAAATACTTCCATTTTAATTAATTAATTCCAACTTATCCTTTGTACAATTAAATTAAAACTTCATTCTCATTTCTAGCTCTCATTTTACACCAAATACAATATTGAGATTTATTTCAATCTCTATTTCTTAGTATCTGTCTCTCTTCCCATCACAACCTTAGCATTTGAAGTTTTTCGAAATACTCAAACCAAACTCAAAGTCAACTAGCGAAATTTGCTATTATTTTTTCGTAAACAAAGTCTAATTTATTATTATATCTGAACATAATGTATAAAAAATTTACATAAAATATTCAAACAAATTACTTTTTACTTTTAAAAAAATTAAAAATCACTTCGAAAAAAAAAAATTTTTTTTAGAACTAATTCAAACAAACACAAAATACATAGTCAATATAAAATATACATTAAAAATATATAATGCACATTAATATTTTGTTTTCTATACTAAACAAAACAAATTAAACATAAGCGAATCAACCTTGTGTTTTGTATTTTCAATCATGTTCAAAGCAATATGTTTATTTGAAGCCTTTCCAAATCCTCAACCAAACTAAAGTCAACTAGCTAAATTCGCTATTAATTTTTCTTAAACAAATTGACCTACCTATATTATTGCTTGAAAAAGAGACCATTACACATAAAGCCGTATTGTCAGCTGCAGATATGCCCTGGTGACTTAATATAAGTATACATTTTTCTTTATCATCAATGTCAAAGCAATATCAATCTAAAGTCACAAAGCTGAAGAATAAAATTAAATGAAATGAATTGTCGAATACCCTCCATATGACGCAATTATTGTTGTTCCCACTGCAGCTCAAGCCTCCTCCTCGGGGACACCGACAGCGTAGTGGCCGAAGTTCCTTCCCTGTTAATATCACCAAATAAATGAAGAATATAAGAATTGTTTCTTGCATCAAAAGTTATGTTTGTTGTCCAATTTTCAGATGGTATAATGTATTTCAACAGGATTATAAAAGTGAATGAATAAGTATACCAACCTCAGCTTGCAAACGCTGCTTATTAAGATGTTGGGTTCTAGCCTTGTTCAGTACTGAATTTGGAGACTTAAACAATCTCTGCAAGTACAATGATGCAGTCAATAATTCTCTAGTCAAGGCACCTACTAGATGCAGTCAATAACTCAATAGAAAAATGGTAACAGCAATGCAAAATAAATGAGCATTATCACTCGCACAAACTTACCTTCTCACCACCAGACATTCTCTGTTCGTTATTATTGAACTTTCTCTTCGGCGTGAAATCAAAGACATCATGAAGGAACTCATTTTCCTATTTTGACAAGCGAGAACAGTACCAAGAGAAAAGGGGAAAACAACCATCAATAATTCAATATCAGCATTTTAGAAAATCAGCAAATCAGAAATTCATTCAGAAATTAAATCAAAGAGCAACCAACCTGCATATGCTTAATAAACCCACCCCCAAGAAAGTGTTTGAGAAAATTTAACTGCACAAGATCTGGATGTTAGAATGCTTAAGTGCAGAATATCACCGTAAATTTTTTAATTTAGAAAAAAACAAAGATGAAAGAATGCAAGAAAACCTGAATCATTTGGGACCACGATGATGTCTGCAAGGAATCACCACCAATCTTTGTTGAAGTTTCGGGGGAGTAACCATACTAACATAACAAAGTAAGATCAGAACATATATACTAGATTCACAAGACGATTAATGACTTCTGTTATCATAGTAATATTAACTACTGAATAAAATGAAATTAAAATACCTCAAAAAATTCTAAAATATCTCGGAACAAGTTCCTCTGGTTATTAAGATCCTTTTTGGCAGAACCCTTGCCACCGGCCTCCACAGAAAGGTTTCTGCATTGATTTATGACCTTCCCTTTCAATCCTTGTAAACATATGTAACTTTCTTGTGTTTTACTCTCTTCTGCACTCCTAGAATCAGTATAAAATTTCTCTGTAGTTCCAATCTCAAAAATAAGAGCCAAAGCTTCACCAGCAGCAATTCGTACAGTCCGATCTTCCTTGTCCAGAAGACCCGATAAATAAGATATTTGACTACATCAAGAATAAAAATAATAAGATTGATCCAAAGAAGTGATGCATAAAATAAGATTGGAAGCAAAGTCTTTTCCTCTATGAGAGGAGTACATTGGCACATTACTGGTTCAGCAATGCAATAAAAATAAATGTGGTAGTCAAGGTTATTGAGCTTACTTTTGCCAATTTTTTGAATTTAGGTTCAAATCGTCCATGGTAGAGAGGAGAAAAGACCACGAAGACACCACAGAAGTTATTAATTGGGCAGATGGTTTGACTGCAACCACCTAGACCATGAAACAAATGAGGCAGTAAATAGAATGAACAATTCCATACACCCAAGGTGGAAGGGGAAAAAATGCTGTCATCATACTTAGCATACAAGCACTGAACATGGGAGAATTACTATTGGGAACATATTAGACCGGCAAGACAATCCTACTAGCAGATGTTGATAAGTGGATAAACAAATTAGTATGGTAGAAAAAGTTGCTTACATTGGAACCTAATTTGGGATGGATCACTCGCCACATGATGTCCATTGACTGTTCTGTTTCTTCTTGATCGATCCCTCCAACAAAGGTTATTATAGCCAAACATTCAAGCAACTACAAAAACAATTGGCATCAACCAAATAAGATCCAACTAAATACTAGAGACTCTCCATGAAAAAATTTCACACAGGATTTTGCAATTACTCACTGAGGGTACCTTTGAAACATCTGACTTGGACGCAAGAGATTCATCTAGAGGACGAACTGATTCTTCAAATATTTCACGTGCATTATTGCCGCATCCAACAGTCAAGGCCAAACAACCTGAAAAATGATTTATTTAATGAAATGAAGGCAACATGAAACATAAGCAAGTTACTTAAAATCTTACCAATGGCGTGTGATGCCAAAGATATCTCCTTAGCAGATGCTTTTTTAGATCCCTTTTTTAATGAAGCAAGACAATGGTGTAGTAAGGTAGCAAATCTGATCAAGAAAAGAACGGCATGTTATGATAACCAAACTTTTTTGGGAAAGACATCAATACGTATAGCATCAAAGCCTAAATACGGAATAGGAAACCAAAAACTAAAGGGAAACATCTACTCACCCCCAACCCCCGCACCCTTATTGCTATGGGAAAACTCATAACCATAAAAGACCACAAAAACAATTGCTAAATAAATAAAAGATTTTATAAGCCAGATGATAAATTCTTACTTCTTCTCCACAAAATCATGCTGAATATTGCTATTGAATGCATCAATGATCGATGACAAAGCATTCTCCCTTGTGGAACCCCTTTCATTCAAACAACACATATCAATCATCAATTCAGAATATCAAAGTCTAGCTCCATGTGCATTCAATTTTCTTTTGACGGGCAAGTAAAGTTACCTTTTCTCATCTAAGGCATCCAGAGCTTGGTCGAGAACAGAATCTTGATAAAATTGCACATCTTCACCCCCATACACCGACATCATATCAGAACGCGAAGTCGATGACGAAGTCACGCTACTATCATCATCGGTATCGAACATTGCAGCACATTTCCGTTGAGAATTACCTGAACCATCAAGAAACCAATAAAAATTAGACATTTAAGTAGGTATATTCAATTGAATTAAATCAAATCATTTTGGTTGATGATCTATGGAAGAAAAAAAAGCCCTAGGAATTGCGGCTTACGTTTTCCCATGGTTTTAGGGCTCTGTATGTTTGCTTTGATTTGTTGAAGGGTTTTATGTATTATTTGTAAGGTGTTACAAGACAGAATCGGAATTTGAAATGGCGAAGGGTGAACAAGTACGAGGATTGGAAGAAGCAGAACTAAAAGGAATCGGAATCGGGATGAAGAAGCGTATAAACAACAACAACAACACTGGGTTTGACTCTGATGGTGAATAAGCCATTAAAATACTGCGGTGAAATAGGAATCTGAAAACTTCTCTCTCAGAGAGGGAGTAGAATCAGGATTAGGATTATTATATAGATGTGGATTTAGATATAATTGGACGGAACCCTAAAAAGGACAGGTTTCGATCAACCCAGGAGGCTCGACTGCGATAGAGAGAAAAATGGTGAAATACAACTTAAGTTTCTTCAAATTTTAACCCCCGTTTTTTTGGATTTTCATTTTGAATAACATTTTTGTTTTAAGATTAATAAATATATCTAAAAAAAATTATATTTTTAAAAATATGACGCTTGAAAATTTATATTTAGATATCTCAAAAAATTATTTTGTTATAAATGGTTTGGAAGTCTCAAGATTAAATTAAGATAAGTTTATTTTAGCTTATATATTTTTGAAAATAAATTCTTAATTTTTAGAATAGCGCTAATATTAAAAAAGAGTATCTTGTTAATAAAAGTAAAGATTTTACTAGCATGTGCTTTAAAAATAATTTTTTAAATTACTATAAAAAAGTTTTTCTAAAATTTATTAAAATGATTTTCTTTAATATTCTTAATGTATTAAATACATCAAGAATTTAAAAAATTATGTTACTAGACTAGTAAGATATGTCTTTAAAACACAAAATAGTTAAACAAAAAAAATACTAACTGACAAAATATAACAATATTTTTATATCTTCGTTTTTATCCTCTTGCTATGAAAATATCAAATACTTATTTTAGAAATTATTCTTTAAAATAAGTTATTTTTAAGAATTATATTTTAAAACTTCAAATATACATAAGACTAATGTATTTTCATAGATAACCATCGAAGAAAATAACATCATGTATTAGAAGAAAATAACAATATTTTATCAAGATTAAATTAAAAAAAATTGAGAAACACTTTTGATATTCGTTAATATAATTCATTAACAAAATAAACTAAAAAACTCAAATAAATATTGCAACTTTAACTAATAATATAGAGAGTAAAGTACGTTGTTTTAGTCTTTAATATTTGGATCAAATTTTAATTTAATTTCTAACATTTTAAATATTTCATTTTAGTCCCAACAAAATTCAAATAAGTTTAATATTATTCTATCGTTAAATTTGATATGAATAGTTAATGGAATAAAGATATAGAGGGAAATTTATCTATATAAAATAAATCCTGAAAACTTTTACCTAATTACAACAATTGAAAACTTATTTTGTGAATGTTTTGTTTCACTTTTTATATAATCCGTGAAAGTCCACCACTGTTTCAAGATTACACATAAACCGTGGCTGATAGCAAAGGATTACATGCAATTCGTGCTCAACGTAAACCGTGGAAGGCAGCCACAATTTACTCTCGGTGAATGCAACACATAAACCGTGGGAGACAGCCACGGTTTATGAGAAAGATTTTGTGTGCATAAAACCTTGGAGGCAGCCACTGCTTATACATGAGTGACTTTATACATGAGTAACTATGTGAAGTTGGGTGGCTGAGAGAGAATCCGAGGAGCTTTGTAGTTTATGCTTTATGGACTCAGCAAACTTGTTTACGTTTTAATACGATTTGAATTGTATTAGTATATTTTTATTTTTTAATCAATTTAATTTTATATAAATAATTAGAATTTTAAATTATAAAATTTGTATTAGTTTGTAATTTAAAATTTAAATAGACATAATTTAAATTAATAATTTATAAAATTGTATGTATTCGTATTATTGTATTCATATGAATATTTGTAACTAACTATAACTAACTATAAGTTTACAAATACGATACTATATAAATCAATTATATGTGTAAACTTATAGTTAGTTATTGTAATTATGTAAAATAAAGTACTTTACAAGGATATTTATTGAAACTAATATGTTGATTATTTATATACTTAATCTGGACACTATAATTTCGCATTAAGATAAAAAAAATTATTAAAATTATCATGACTTATTATAATCAACCACTATTAATATTATTGCACATCATTCAGCCACTATATTTATAATTCAATGATTATAATGTAATTTGAAGTAGTCAAAGGTCAAAATACATGATACAAGACATCCAACACAATTACATTGTGAACTTTACACATATATGTACTAATATATCAAAAACTCAGTCAAAGATTAATAAGCATATTTAACGATTGTCACTGAAGTTATTACATATAATTCAAAAATTAAATTATACCACTCAATGATATTATCAGATGATAATTTAAAATGTTGAGGATAAATAAAAATAAAAAATGAAATTAGATGATAATTAAATACATTCATATTATTTATAAATTAAAAGAATATACTTATTTAAAATAATATGATTAAGTTTATTAAAAAATTTTAATAAGAATATGTTTATTTAAAATATTAAAATTTTAAATTTTAAATAAACCTACTTATATTAATTTTAAATTTTATTTAAAATAATACGAATATGTTTATTTAAATAAAAAAATTAAAATAATAAGAGTACATTTATTTAAAAAATTTTAATTTAAAAATAATATAAGTGTATTTATTTGTTAGTTAAAAATTAACAACCGTTATTTTTTTTAAATCGAATAAATATAATTAATCATATGAGTACAATAGTAAAAAAATCATATGAGTACAATAATACGAATACATACAATTTTATAAATTATTAATTTAACTTATGTCTATTTAAAATTTAAATTACAAACTAATACAAATTTTATAATTTAAAATTCTAATTATTTATATAAAATTAAATTGATTAAAAAATAAAAATATACTAATACAATTCAAATCGTATTAAAACGTAAACAAGTTTGCTGAGTCCATAAACCACAAAACTTTTCGGATTCTCTCTCAGCCACCCAATTTTACATAGCCGCTCATGCATAAACCGTGGCTGCCTCCAAGATTTTATGCACACAAAATCTTTTTCATAAACCGTGGCTGCCTCCCACGGTTTATGTGTAATCTTGAAACCATGGTTGGCTCCCACGGATTATATAGAAAGTGAAACAAGACATTCACGAAACAAATTTTCAATTGTTGTAATCAAGAGAGGTTTTTAGGATTTATTTTATACAGGTAAATTGCTCAGATATAGATGTTAACTTATTGTTAAGTCATATCTTTTTTTCATGTGTTAGAACATAACTAAAATCTTCTTGTAACATTTTTTTTAATATCCTTCTTATAAAAAAAAATCCAAAACGTAGCAATCATTCATCAACACTCCAAAATTAAAGGAAAAGCTTTTAATGCTAGTGATCGTTGGTGAGTCGATTTTACTTACATATTGAAATTGAATATTATTAGCTCTTTAATATGTTAATTGTTCATGTCAAATTTAATAGTGAGACAACATTGAATCTATTTAAAACTTTTTGAGACTGAAATAAAATATTTGAAACTTTTAGAACTAAAATATGACGTTTAAAACATTAACGACTAAGTTAAGCTTTGATCAAAACATTGATGCCTAAAATAATACTTTATCCTAGTATAAACGTTTTAAAGTTTTTTTTTGCTATAACACATTAGGATTAATATTGGGTCTACAACCCAATTAAAGAATTATGTTATAAATAGGAATATGATGTAATAATATGAATATATATGATGTAATTTAAAACTCTAATTTTCCTCTTAGCCCTAATTCTAGGAATCTCTATTATATTTTCTCTAATATCTATCTAATTCTCTCTATTTCTTGATACATTAAGAATATTAAAAAAGAGTATCTTGTTAATAAAAGTAAAGATTTTACTAGCATGTGCTTTAAAAATAATTTTTCAAATTACTATAAAAAAGTTTTTCTAAAATTTATTAAAATGATTTTATTTTATATTCTTAATGTATTAAATACATCAAGAATTTAAAAATTTATGTTACTAGACTATTAAAATATGTATTTAAAATACAAAATAGTTAGAGAAAAAAATTAAAAAATCAAATAAATAAATATTTTTCCAAACAAAATATTCCAATTTTATCTTCCAAAATGCGATTTTTTTTTGTAATAAGAGGAAGTTTGTCGTACCCCCGAACTCCATATAAATTATAGAATTCGCCGGACCCTCCAAAATCTATAATTTATGTAGAGTTCGGGACACCCCCGAACTGAATATAAATTATATAGAGTTCACCACTCCCCCCTTTTCCCGGAAACTATGGATGTGTTTGTTTACAGAGATATGACACTGAGACAAGGATACCGAAACACAAAATCGTGTTTGGCAGAGAAGACATGGACAGAGACAATGTGTCCAGAGACACTGAATTAGTATATTTTGTGTCCATTCTGACAGGAAGGACACGGAGACACTAATAAGAGACACAACTTATTTTTTATTTTTTCTTTCATTATTCTTGTTAATTTTTCATAATTATATTTTTTATTGTTATATTTTTTATCACAAATTTTTTGAATGAAAAAAATGAGAATAAATTCAATTTTCATAATTTGTTCTAGTTTATCACCAAACAGAATACAAGAATACAAATTTTTGTGTCTCTGTCCATCAGTGTCTTGTCCTGTCCTGTTCTCAGTGTCTTGTCCTGTCCTGTTCTTAGAAACAAACGCAGCCTATATGATAGGTTTTCAAGATAAAAGCATGTCTGCTGGAGAGTAGATCAAAGAAGCATAATATCCTTGTTTATTTTCTTTTTCTTACTGTTGACATTTTCTCTACGATGTCAAGGAATCCATTTTATCCATTTATCACGATGGTGAAATAGTGTACGATGAAGAAGGTTCTATCGTTTTTAGATTAGGACAACCGATAATTACCTATATGACACCAGAAGTCGACAGCTAACAGCTTTAAAGAATTTGATATTGTACTCTATCGGGCAGTAAGAGACAAAAAGAGTGAAAAACATTACTACAGATATCCGATAGAAATAGATGGCAGTTTGTTTTATAAAAGGCATATTACAGCTGTATTGTCTCTGTTATTATTATATTTATCAGATCACAGTTGTGAGAAATATTATTGTCTTGAATTAGGTACCGTTTGCGCGACAATGAGGACGTACGACTTATAAGGTCGTGGCACAACCGATGGACAAATGTTAATCTGTTGGAATTATTTGTGTATCTCGTTGAGGTGGGTGGTCGAGGATCATCTGCAGATACTGTCGACGATAGTCCGTTGAGTGGAGCTGTTAGACGAACTATCAAAAGGACTTTGGTGGATCTAAATATGCCACCTGAGGATAGTGAAGAGGGGTCTAATGTTGAAGTTCATAATGTTAACTTAATAGACGACGGTGTTGAAAGTCATGATGGTTCTACTATTAAAGATTCGATGATGGGAGCGTATGAAGTTAACCCCGATGACGGAGACGATGCTGATGAAGAACCACTTGAAATTCCTGATGATAATGACGAGGAAGAAGAGATGAACTACTATGGTGACACACAAATCGCTCTGACACAGCCTACTATTTCTTGACCATATGATCGGCCGGATCATTTCACGAGGTTGAATCTCGATGCAATGACTTCGCATTGGTCATTTACCTAGGGAGACCCTGAAGAGGATCCAAGCAACGAATTTGAGGTTGGACAATAATTTAAGAACAAGGAAGAAGTCATGTTGGTTATTAAGCAATACAACATCAAGAGGGCTACGGATTATAAAATAGTAGAGAGTGACCAGTTGACGTACAATGTACAATGTATCCCATTCGGACCCAGTTGTAATTGGATCATACTCATATCATATCGTCGAAAGCAAAAAAAGTGGGAGGTTAGGAGATACACTAGGCCTCATGCTTGCATGCAAACTTCGATGGGACAAGACCATGGTAGGTTGGATTCGAAGGTGATTGCGCAACACATTTTTCCGATGGTCAAAGCCGATCCAACAATCAGCATCAGGGTTCTCCAAGGAGCTGTAGAGAATCACTTTGGTTACAAGGCATCTTACAGAAAGGTTTAGCTTGCAAAACAGAGAGTCATTGCTAGAATATATGGCGATTGGGAGGAGTCGTACAACGAGCTTCCTCGTTGGTTATTCGCTATGCATATGTACTTGCCTGGTAAGATTTATTTCAAGTTTGGTTAATCACTATTATACAAAATTCAGAGTATATAATAAGCCAACTAAATATGTATCTTTAAGTACTTGGGTGCAACTGGTGACTCAACCTTGGCCTGGTTGGAATGTGTTGTAGGCCAATGAACTGACGTACTACCTTGTCCACCTGATGTCACTCGACGATAGCAAAGCAAATCAGTGGACATACAACCGCCGTGGAGGCTTCCGCCTCAGCTATCGCCGGTGGAACTAAACCGACTAGCTGTGGGTTAGCATACGGCGTCCAGTCAACCTGTTCACAAAAAGAATATAAATGACAACATTCAAACTTCAAATCAAACAGGTATTAAAGTAAATTAAACTTAAATCTGTAAAACTTAAATATTTATCACTTACATTCAGCATCCCGATCCCATTCAGCAGACGCCTGTAATGCCTAAGCCTGCTCTCACCTCTAGCATTGTCCGGCCGATACTGAACCTACCTGCAATACCAAACACTATTATTTTATCGCTCAATTTAATTAACTAAGTAATAACAATATGAAGGGTTATTATAAGTATTTATAATACCTCCCTATTAGGGGAAATCGACAAGTATCAAAGCCGTTAGGTCGTAGTAACGGAATATGATGATAAGCCCAGGACAACAGCAAGTTGATACACCCACCCAAATTGCGCTGACCATGATCCGTGGCCCGGCACATCTGGCAGTACAGTCATGCCAATACAGCCGAGTCCCACGATAACTGGCCACACGCCTCGAGGTCCTCCAGTAGGGAGAGCCACCTGATGTGTGCCCGAGAGTCAAATGCATTTGGGAATATGAGACCCCCTATCAACTGCATGACGTACCCTCTCGTGTACCTCATCAGGCGCTCCTCTGTGGCGTCCTGTTCCAGCTCTCCATAAACTGTGTTATAGAACCAAGTGAGCTCCACAATCCACTTTGTCTGAGACTGTTTGTCATCTGAGCTAGGAACAACTTCCAGAATATGCTCTCCACAAATCATTGACGAAAAAAGACATCAACGGTAACGCTTTAAAATCATTGTCCTAGATGACTATCAATTAGCAATGGTTTTAAAACTGTTACCGAAACCTGGCACCAACGGTAACGGTTTAAAACCGTTGGCTATGTGAATAATAAAAGCACAATAGTTTAAAAATATTGCCTATCCAGTTACGGTACTAAACTGTTGGATCATTAATAGGAACGGTTCTAAACCGTTGCTTATCAAGTAACGGATCAAAATCGTTGTTTAAAATTTTCTGTTAAAACCGTTCTCTATGCCACTAATTGTGGCAACAGTTTTTCTATTACCGTTGTCTTAGGTAAAAAACCGTTGCCTTTGAGCATTAGTAACAGCCGCATATACCACAGGTCAAAAACCATTGCCAAAGTGTTGCCTAAAGTTTTGGGAACGGTTTTTCAATCTACGGCAACGGTTTTTGACCGTTGCGAAAAGCCTTGTTTGTTGCAGTGACAACTTCTCAATGGTGTGTCCCTGATGGTGCTGCTCCCACCCACCAATGCATCCACTCACAGGATTACCGTCGATGCTGAGTCCTAGCTGATAGGCCACATTCTGCAGGGTGATAGTCATCTTCCCGCACGGTAGATGAAACATGTGGGGCTCAAGCCTCCACCTCTCTATCAAAGCGGAGGCAAGCAGCCAATCATACTCAAACTCGACCATAAAGGCCACATACTCAAATCCGGCTCGTCCGAGATATGGCCTAATTTGCCCCGGCGGCCGTGTCATCAAATTCTGCCTGGTGTGCAAGATCCGAGGCGCCTACCAAACGGAAACAAAAAATAAGAAAAAACCAGAACGGTGAACACATAAAATAACAAGTTCACTCCTTATTAATTACAATAAGATAAAAATAAATTAAAAAAGTGTACCACTCAATCAAGCCTGCCAGCAATGTGCTCAGCGTGATCAAACCTGTACATCTCACCCTCATAACCCAATAACTGTTGCTCCATCTAAACACAATATAGTAAACAAAATCACACACACTGAACTCAGTTCCTTTTACGTTAACTAAATTAATAAAAAAATATATTTAAATCCAAACGAGTTTAAAAACTTAGTAAATAACTAACTGAACTCTGAATTTTACTAATCAAGTTTCTTTCTAGTCCAACTTAACCTAATTAATTATTCAACTAATTACCTTCTGATTCACAACTTAGACTAATTATTCTCACTAAACTAACTAATAATTTACTTTTTTTTATACTAATTAATATGTTATAGACAATAAACAACAACTATACTTAAAAACAATAACATAAAAATTTTAACTAACATAAAAACAGTTAACAATAACTCTAACTAACATGTTAACAGTAAATCTGTAACTCTAACTAACATGCAACCTATAACTAATTAGTTTATCTAACATGTAAACAGTACCTCTAACTAAGCTAAAAAAATTAACTCTAACTAACTTATTATTTACTGACCTGGAATTGAGAATGTTGTCCGCAATGAACTTCACCGACGTCAAACCGACAGAAAGAAAAGACGACCAGAATAAATTTGGAAGAGAAATTAGAAAAAAAAAGGACAAAGGCAAATGGTCCTACTAAATTTATATACTGTGTCGAACTTATCATAGAATTCGGGGTACGGCGAACTTCCTCTTATTACAAAAAAAATCGTATTTTAAAAAAATAAAGCTGAAATATCTTGTGTAAAAAAATATTTATTTTTTATTTTATTTAAAAAAATACGCTGAAAAAAATACTAATTGACAAAATATAACAATATTTTTATATCTTAGTTTTTGTTCTCTTGCTATAAAAATATCAAATACTCATTTTTTTATATGGATTAAAATTTGGTATTTTAGAAAAATTATTCTTAACAATAAGTTATTTCTAAGAATTATATTTTAAAACTTCAAATATACATAAGACTAATGTATTTTCATAGATAACCATTCGAAATAAATTTAAATTCTTTGAAACAAATGCTCACTAATACACTGAAAACTATCATGTATTAGAAGAAAATAACAATATTTTGTCAAGATTAAATAAAAAAAATTGAAAAACATATTTTTATATTCGTTAATATATTTCATTAAAAAAAATAAACTAAAAAACTCAAAAGAATATTGCAACTTCAACTAATAATATAGAGAGTAAAACATTATTTTAGTTATCAATATTTGGATAAAATTTTAATTTAGTTTCTAACGTTTTAAATATTCTATTTTGGCTCCAACGAAATTCAAATAGGTTTAATATTGTTCTATCGTTAAATTTGATATGAATAGTTAACAGAATAATAGATGTGGATATTAACAACATTATTGTTAAGTCATATTTTTTCCACGTGTTAGAAAAACATACCTAAAATCTTCTTGTAACACCTTTTCTAGATCTCCTTAAAAACAATCCAAAACGTAGCAATCATTCATCAATGCTGCAAAATTAAAGGAAAAGCATTTACGCTAGTGATCGTTGGTGGGTCGATTTTACTTGCATATTGAAATTGAACATTATTGGCTTTTTAACATGTTAATTGTTCATGTCAAATTTAATGGTGGGAAAACATTAAATCCATTTGAAAATTTTAGAACTAAAATAAGACGTTTAAAACATTAGGGACTAAATTAAGATTTGATATAAATATTGAGGACTAAAATAATACTTTACCCTAGTATAAACGTTTCAGAGTTTTATTTGCTATAATACATTGGGATTAGTATTGGGTCTATAGCCCAATTAGAGAATTATGTTATAAATAGGAATATGATGTAATAATATGGGTATGTATGATGTAATTTAAAACTCTAATTTTTCTCTTAGCCCTAATTCTAGGGATTTCTATTATATTATCTCTAATTTCTATCTAATTCTCTCTATTCTTTGATACAATATCATATCAAATGGTGCTTTCATTGAACACAATGCTGGCAGCGATCATAGCTTTCTATAGTTGATCGAATTCAAGTCTCATTCCTTTGTTTGATGGTCATAATGATTATCGGTGGATCCTTTGTGCTTGGAAGTGATGGAATGCCAAAGGAACATCGGAGCTCAACGTTTTCGAGAGGTCGTCGGGGGACTAATCAAATGCGATCGGACGTAGTTCTGGCTTTGGTAGCAGCGCAATTCGATGGCAAATTGGCAAACCTTTAAGATAGCATTCCCACATCGTTACCAATCACTTTTTCAGTCGGTTTTACTAGAAATTGCAGAAAACAACATTTCAGATTGAGAAATTGAGTTAGAAGAAGCAATCTCCAAATTCAGATATCAACCACAGCTAGAATCATCAATAGACAATCCAAATCCAAAAATTCAAGCCAATTCAGAGTTAGAATTTCACCTAATCAACAAACATTCCACAAATCTACAAACAGAAAATTCAACAATTACAGATCTATGATTCCATAATTTAGATTTAGATTATGCAGAATTAGAGAATACAGCAACAAAAATTTCAAAATTAGCAATGAATCTAAAACACATAAAAGAAAAAGCAACAAATTTGGCCGAGGAAGAAGAATCATATTTCAATTTTGAATTCCAACCACAATAGCGACAACAAGAATCAACAAAAATTACAAATCAAGCAGAATTCAAATCTCAGATCTAGACATTCAATCAAAATTTCAAGGTCCAGTTCCAGTATCATCAATCACAAATTCAGGATAGGACAACACAAGCAATTCAACAAGTAGAAGATTCAGAAGCATATATGGAATTATTTACCGTGATCATGATTGACAGTGATGATGTTGATGGATGAGCAGTAGATGGCAACACTCTAGGCAATGGTGACGAAAAACTTATAGCCAGAAACAGCGCCGAGAACGATGTCGTCGGAAAGGAGAAGTGGAGGACACAAGACAAGAACCGGCAGCAGAGAGAGTAACGCGACCACCACCAAAGCCACCGCATCTGAACTCGCACGTAGTGGTCTTGGTCGGCGCTGATGACGCTACACAGCTGAATAGAGGAAGTAGTGTCAAGCAGGAAGAAGCAATAGATCTGACCATAGGTAGCGGGAGGGTGGCGCCTCTACGAAAAGAGAGCAGATACGCGCGAAGCCCTAGGTTGACAAAGCGGTGATGATGAAAAGGTGGTGTTTTGTGTCGTCATGTTCTCTCGATTGCGGCCAAGCCACCACCACTCACAGTCGCTATCTTTCTGTGGGATCGTGGCAGAGGATGAAACGGCGATAGCTTGTAGTGGCGAGCGGCAGTTTCGACAAGAGGCGGACATAACGCCACAACGGATGGCAAAGAAGGGATACGGAGGAGGGACAAGAGCTGGACGACGATGCTGAGTGCGCTAGAGGGGAACCAAACGCGACGCAGGTCGTTGGTTCCTCCATGCAAGCCGCGATGGCAGGCAGCATGTAGGTTGGAGCTGGGGCAGCTGGTTCCTCCCTACTTTTCACCAGCATCAGGGACGAAAGGAAGGGGGAGATATTGCTCCCTCCTCACGGGTTGGACCTCCAATAAGGGTGCTTAGCGCAAATTCAAATTCTACAGAGTGGATTAACTATTGGACCAACTTTCATAGAATATTATTTTGATCAGTTAATTAACCTCCGTTTTTTTAAATAATAGAATCCTGATAATACATTTTTTATTTAGAATAGTAGTATAAACAAATATTATTTTAGAATTAATTATTTTTTTATTAATTATAATCCGCTTTTACAATTTTAATTAATATATTTTTTTCGCAACCTTGAGAATAAGGTTCTTTTTTAAAGGGGAGGTAATGTTAGAATTAGTATTGGACCTATATAGCCTAATTAGAGAAGTATAATATAAATAGAAATATAATGTAATAATATGGATATGCATGATATAATTTGAAATTCTAATTTTTCTCTTAACCCTAATTCTAGAAATCTCTATTATATTCTTTCTAATTTTTATCTAATTCTCTTTATTCCTTAATACAATATCGTATTATATAATACAACTTATAACTTTTAATAATCTAAATCTAACTTCTATTATTTTAGATTCATTTAAATAAGATTTTGAAAAAACAAAATTAAGACGATACAGTGATATTTGCTATTATGAACAATATATGTATCTATTAAAGTTTTAAAAAGATAATTTTGTATAAAAAGAGTAAAATTATGAAAAGATTTTAATTTTGCTAAGAGTTTAATTTTAAATCAATTAAAAATATAAAATATTTTATACAATCATTTAATTATATTTAATTTTTATAATTATTTACATAATCAATATAAACAATAGTTATTTTTATGGACATAACATTATGTAATCGAATACACATATAAATTGATAGCATATCAAAATTCAATTTTTATACCAAAAAAATGTTAGAAGGTTATAAAAATTATTATATTTTGTTATCAATTAGATATTAATATTTAAAATGTAAAATAAAGTGTATTTTTTAATTATTAAATTAAAAAAATTAAATTAATGATTAAAAATAATAAATTTTAATAATGTTTTAGTATTTTTTATACTAAATGTATTAAATTTTAAAATAAAAAATTATATAAATAAACAACATTGTACTCACTTTAAGACTTTGGTTAAAAAAAAGAATTACTATAATTTAAGAATATTTTTAAACTTAAACGGTAGTAACTTTAGGATGATTTTGATACTACTACTACCTCCACAATTATCCAAGTTAGGTGTTTAGTTTTCATGGCTATTATGTGATTTTGGAATGGTAGTGTTTGAGTCTGAATAAATCCTCTCAATTTTTTTTAGTTAAAAAAATAAAATATAATTTTTAATTTTTAATATTTTTTATTAATTTTATTTATAAAATTAATAATAAAAATAAGAGATTATATTTTTTCCTCCGAAATTAAAAAAAAAATTGAGAGATTCATTTCGGCATTTGCACCGCGTGCATTGGGACATGTTGCTTAGATCTGTCATCGGCCATATAATTCTCCTACGCAGCTGCTGGAAACACGTGACAAAGAAGCTTGTCTTTGCCCTTTCAACCATGATTATGATTATGATTATAATTATGATTATGATTATGATTACGATGCACTTCCCTAACTTTCTGGGGAACGAAAATTTTTTATAGCCTTGCGTTCAACATGTGTCAATCGGAAGAAGCCTTGAGGAACTATTGCTTTCTTATTAGAACATGCTGGAAGAATCAATACACTCCAATATTGCTTTCTTAGAACATGCTGGAAGAATCCATACACTCCAAGTACTTTGTTAATTAAGGCTTAAATTAAATTAACGGCGATAAAATAAATTAAGATAAAATAACAAATAAATCCTTAATTTTTTGGACCACAAATATTTATATTCTTGAGAATTTAAAAATATATTTAAATTTTTA
Source organism: Arachis hypogaea (assembly GCF_003086295.3). NCBI lineage: Eukaryota > Viridiplantae > Streptophyta > Magnoliopsida > Fabales > Fabaceae > Arachis > Arachis hypogaea. The sequence goes on from NC_092043.1 coordinate 18,063,584, forward strand.
ATTTTTTTTAAAATTTAGACATATTCATTTTTGAGTCTAACTTGTGATTTTTAAAAATTTTTCTACGTGTGTATCTGTATTTTGGATAGGCCAGTACAACGAAAACTATGCTTAATTTTTTTGTTAGGTTTATCAGACTCAAGTAAATAAAGAAATCGATGTATCCAAATTTTAAAAAGATAAAAACTTAAATATATTTTGAAATTAGGAAAAACTACCATTTGTAACCATGAATTTTGCGAATGCTAACAAAAGTACCCATCAAACAAGAAAATTAACGTTGTACCCATGAAAGATGGGTTCTGTGTGACAATATTACCCAAACCGTGATTTTTCGTTGACTTTTTAATAAAATTTCCAAATTACCCCTTCTATCTTCTTCCCCAAATTCCAAATTTCACAACCCTCGTCTTTCGTCTTCCTCCTCTGCTGCTGCCAGCCACCAGGCATGAAGACGTTTCCTCCCTCCGACACCTTTTACTGGTACAAGAATGAAGACGTTTCCTCGTACCGAAGTGGCTTGGAGCTGTGGAACCATCATCATCATCATCACCAACCGGAACACGACCTCATACCTCAAGCAAGGCCTCTCTTCCACCAAGATCTTTACAGCTTCGCGGCTGCTCTAGGAGTGGGTCCAACCACCGTGTCACCCTCGAGATCGGCCTTCCTGGTGACGGCGTCGGCCGTGGGGAGCGGAGCAGCAAGTGGAGCAGGTGGGATTAGCTGCTAGGACTGTGGGAACCAGGCGAAGAAGGATTGCCCTCACATGCGGTGCAGGACATGCTGCAAGAGCTGTGGCTTCGATTGCCAAACTCATGTGAAGAGCACTTGGGTTCCCGCTTCCAAGCGCTGCGAGAGGCAGCAACAACTCACCTCTATCCAACAACAGCTTCTTGCTGCTGATGTTCCCAAGCGCCAAAGAGATCATGCCTGGTGGCTGGCAGCAGCAGAGGAGGAAGACGAAGGATGAGGGTTGTGAAATTTGGAATTTGGGGAAGAAGATAGAAGGGGTAATTTGGGAATTTTATTAAAAAGTCAACGAAAAATCACGGTTTGGGTACTATTATCACACGGAACCCATCTTTTATGGGTACAACGTTAGTTTTCTTGTTTAATGGGTACTTTTGTCAGCGTTCGCAAAATTTATGGGTACAAATAGTAGTTTTTCCTTTAAATTATTAAAAATTTAAATGTCTGCGAAATAAAATATAAAGGACTTATTTGTCTTTTTTTTATAAATTAAATATTTAATTTTAATACAGATTACAAAATATAAAAACATTGGTAATATAATTGTTTTAGATAATTGTCTAGTATATTTATATTGAGAATGAATTACACAAGATTGAAATGGAGGAGTGGAAAACCTCCATCATAAATGTCTCCATCACTTTGAATTGCCCTCTTTCTCCAAAGTAAACGAGTTAAAGAAAAAGAGAAGGACATTTCCAGAAGCCCATACATCCGCATCTAAAAGAGATTGAAATTAAATTATGTTTAGTATAAAATGTCTTAAATTTAATTATGTATAAATATTATATTTTATTTAAGATAAATATAAAAATTAAAAAATAAAATTTAAAAATTTAAAAACTTAAATAAAAATATTTAAAATATTAAAATTTTAGTTTTCAATTTTAAGAATTTCAATTTTTTTTTTAATTTTATTTTTTGAAAAAATTAGAAAGACTAAAATTTTATATTTTAAAACTGAATTTCTAATGACCAAACACAATATTATATTTCCTTCCTAATGTCAGTATCTAAAAACAAACATTGGTCAAAGTAGTGAAGCCCATGTATCAAAAGGAAAAAACATAGATTTATTGTGGGCTTGATGATGGGTCAATCCTCTTATTTATTGGACTTAACTAAGTGAGAGGCTGTGTTTGACCCAACACAAAGTTAAGGGCTTCTTTTATTTCCAACTCTTCACTTCCAACCTTTAGCCGCATTGAAAATGTTGCCAAAAAAGTGTTCCAAGGTGACAAATTTCAGCTCATAATGTAAAATCTTAATGCTATCATTATTTGGTGAAAATTTAGGTGAAGTTGATATTTGAGAATTCTTAAAATTTAATCAAATTAGTTAAATCATCTAACGGCTCTCAGGTATCAATTTCATGTGAAGTCGACTGCACCTGAGTTTTCATCTCATTATTTTGCTTTATCTCCAGGATCATTCAAATCAAAGCTAAGTCCACATACATGGAAAACCATTGAAACCACATTTTCTTTCTATGCATTGAAATTATATTTTTGTCTTAAGGGTTCTATATTTTACTTCTTGAAGAGAGTGAAGTGATATATATGGGCCCATGAAATAGAACAAGAGCATATGGGTGGTGGGTTTCTCTATATGCCTGCTCTACAAGCTAAGCTAGCCCCAAGCGTTTGGAAATGATGCCCTTGTCACAAAGTACTTGTTTGGTGGTGTTACTACAAGACCTGCAAACACGCAGGTTCAAATACAAAGGGCCTCATGAATGATGAAACCCTATTTGGTTCCACCACGAATAATACGAATAGGAAGTGGTGTGTGGTCAGTGTGGATCTAAATTGGGCATGTGAGCACACTGCCCGGTGAGTTTTGGGAATTCAAAGTGGGATTAGTATTTTATAATTAGAAGAGAATTTTTGGAAGGGGGAACGGTCAAAGCATTGGGATATGGGAAATACCAAACTCCCAACCCTCCAAAAACATAACAAGGTACTTTTGTTCAATGAAATGGCATGGGAGTTAGTGGCTGTGGGCCATAACAACCCCCTTCCTTTTCTTTGTCAGAAAAATATTTATATGGCACCAACCATAATCATGCAACACCACTACTATCCCCCCCCCCTCCTCCCCCCTTCCCTCTTTTTTTTATTCCTCCTCCTCAAACAGTAAAAACATACGCTAATACGCTTTATATATTTTTGGTCAATTTTAACCACTGCATCACACCTTTAGTTTTTCTTATTTACAGATATGAATATTTTGGACATAATTTATATTTTTGTGTTATATTTTTGATATCGTTTACATTGTAGAATTAATTATACATATATCCCAGAAATGAAACTAACATACAATTTGAAGAGAGGTAAAATTTAATTTTTTAATAAAAATATTAAAATAAAAATTTTAAAAGAGATAAATTAAAATTTATACCAAATTTATAAAGAGTCTCTCATATATATATATATATATATATATATATATATATATATAGATGCACATATATTATATAACAAAATTTATCTTATTTACAGTATAAATAAAATTTTTATATAATTATTTTATTTATAATATAAACAAAATATGTGAAGATGACCTTATATAAATAAGTGGTTTACAGCCCTCTCAAATTTCATTTTTAAAACTCTCTCACTTCTCTTCCCCCTCTTAAACCTTTTTTCTTGATATATTTGAGTTAATTGGACATTATTACGTGTGTAGATGCACACAGGACGTTATCATCAACTGGCTGTACGCGATCATATATCTGTTATATATAGTTAGAGTAGTTTGTTGGTTTTATATTATAACATGTATTACTAGAATTGATATTGTGTTAGACCCATAATATAAATTAGATTAGTTGCTATTTTATTTTCTTAGTTGTTGGTATCTACATTTAGTAACATGATTTAGCGCATATTAGTTGAAATAATTGTCTAATAAATTTTATTCCAATTTGTATGCTAAAAATTAAATTTAATAATTTTACAAAAATATTAAATTATGACACTTAAAATAATTTTATTTTTAAACATGTCGTTTTAGTTTACTTTTTATTTATAGGAAGTAATAATATTATATTTTTTAATTTTATTTTTAAATATGTCATTTTAATTAATTTTTTATTCTAATAGAGACCTTGTCTCTTATTTTTTAGGCGACTTAGCCACATTCTTGCACTACTGCCATTTTTTTTTACTTACAGAAGTTGTTGGCTTTGGTAACAACACCTTAATTTCTACATTTATGGAGTGTTAATGTTTGGAGATTCAAACTTTTCACCTATTTTAAAATGAGTATACTATCAGCCCATAGGATGTTTCGTACCACCTTGAGTTACAAACCAATAGAGAGTCCGTGGATGGCTGTTCGAGGGAGTGAATTGTTTGTGAGGAATGATAATACATGCGGATCCTTTTATACATGGTTTAAATTTGTTGTATTATATCTCGTTTATAGTGTAAATAAAATAATTAGACATATATCTCATTTACCGCGTGTCCAAATTGAAGTAATACATATCTCGTTTATACGGTAAATAAAATATGTAGAATTCTTCATCGAACAAGTGTCCGTGTTCGTTATTGGTTAAAAATATGTGTCTTATTTCGTTTATAGTGTAAACGAAATATATGTATTTTTTTTGTGACGGAACAAAATATATGCATAATTAATCCATTTAAACTATAAACAAGATAAATAATAGGATATAAAAAACATAAATTGTGTTCAAATTATTCATATCTATAAATAAAAAAATTAAAATATTAATTTAAAAAAAATTCATTATACAAATCATGTGATAATATATTAAAAGACAATACATTTAGCCACTCAACAAAAAAGCTAATTTTTTTATATTGATTAAATATATATGTAATATGTTATTATTGGAAGATTAGGTGTTTTTCTTTGATATGATATTTTTTTAATTGATAATATTTAAATCGGACAGTCTAATTTATTTAAAAAAAATAAATTACAAATCAGAGAATTCGATTTATATTTTTAAATTTTTTTATTTTTTAAAATAAAAATTAAACGGTCTGATTTTAATATTTATTTTTTTTATTTTTTAAGACACAAATCAGACCGTCCAATTTGTGATTGTTTGTTTAAAAAACAAATCAGCGCCTCTGATTTATGTAACCTATAGCAATGTAAAACCCTTCTCTCCTCAAAGCATCTTGTGATACACTCCCCTTTCTCTCACACGAAAAATAAAAAGCGTAACAAAAATCTAAGTTATGGTTTTTTCAGTCTATTCGTGCACAAAAGATTGATGACGTTATGTAAAATCTTCAAGTACTATTTTCATGAATGTGAGTATATGACTTCAGCCTTCAGGCGCGTAAAATCAGTCGTAAGGTCCATGTATATAAAGTGATTCATATGATTTGCAAATAAACTATTGCACGCTTTCTGCAGAAAATGTATCTTCTTTCATAACTTTCTCAATCTTTATGGTAGATCAATAATAATGTACCTTATCGATCATATCTTTCTCCTGCTGATGATGAAATGGTACTCTCAATATGGTTGATCAGATAATAATGGCAGTTTATTAATGTGTATTTTATGTAATGACAGATTTATACATTCTGCCGCTTTCTTCGTGAAAACGATTCAAAAGTGGTTTGTTTTTTTTCAGCTTCTGATCAAATTTATAAATTAAAAACAGAGTTGAACACAAATAAGACTTTTAGATCAAAAAGCAACCTTCTTTTATTATTCTCAATACATATAGCAGTGAATTAATTAATTACTATATGACATCATTCAAAAAGATTTAGATTGCATGCATTCATTCATTTTCTTTTCCATATAATTTGTTATCAACTATTGAGATCAATTATTATTCTGCATATATAACAGGCCACCAACAAAAGATCATTATGTTACTCTCTAAACATTCACATGTGATGGAAAAATAGGTCAAAGCAATGGGCCTGGAAAACAAAGATATTTTCCAATAGAAAATAAATATGAATACATGATGAAGAAACGGGAATAATATTAATTAATAAGAGAGAAAACTGATAAGAGAAGATGATATAATAGTGGGTGTCAGGGACTCAGGGGGCCGGGCCACTGGCAAGGGAAGGGAGAGTGTGTGAGTCATTGATATGCTCTCCGAGTATTGCGCCACACTTTCCTTTTCAAGCCTCACGCAATCAAATCATTTTTTTTGCAATCAAAGAGTGATGATATTTATTCCTATCGTTATTTGATACTATATATCTGTAACTCCTAGATCTCAAAATAATAGTTATCGTTATCGAATCGATAATTGACTCGATCATACGATCGGGTTATTAGTTTAACTAGTGAGTTATTAATTTATTCAGTTAATTCAGTTATAATTAAATAAAAAAATATTAATAATTAAAAATTAATTTTTAGATATAATTTATAATAAAAAAATTTAATTAATCAATAATATAAAATATTTTTTCAATTTAAATGAACGAAATAAAATATAAGATAACACAATCAATATCAATATATCAATATATTTATATATCTTGTGTTATTACTTGTTTAATATCCATATCAATTTATACTTAAAAAGATAAAAATAAATAAAAATTCATTCATGGTTTATTATATATATATATAGTTTTTGTAATATATATTATTGACAAACAAAATGGCGCATTGGCAAGGGGAAGGCACAGAATGCACTATGCTCAACCTTTGTGACTTTGAATTTTTGACTATCGTTGATCGGTTTAATTACATGTTCGGTCTATTTTACTAATCGAACCAGTCAGATTATTGATTTTTCAGTCAAATTGGTCAGTCCAGTCCGGTTCTAATAATTATGCTCAAAATCCTATACCTTCTTATTATCTAATTTAAGGCTCAGTTTTTTTATATTATAAACATATGAGTGATATTCAATGATATTTGAGTGGTATTATATTTTACTCTACTATGATATTTGAGTAGTATTGTATTTTATTCTGCTATGGGCCTACTTTAATTTTTTGAAAAGAACAAAATGTCATCAACGTTTTGTGGGTGGGTGAGTTTTTTTTAATAATAAAAAAAACAAAACGGCGTTGACGGATTGCATATTTTTTTTTTAATTTAGCATGGATAAAACGTCACCGGCGTATTGTATAATTTTTTTTTAAATTTTACTTTGGGCAAAATATCAGCAACGTATTGTATATTTATTTATTTTTTTAATTGAGGAAAAGGAAAAACGTTAGTGACGTTTTGCTTGAAGACATGTTTTTAAATTATTTTTCGGTCAAAATATCGTTGACGTATTGCAGAAAAAGTAAAAACGTGTCAGCGACGTTTTGTGCTAGGAGGAATAAAAAAAGATAAAATTAACTATAAAAGAAGTTTTGAATTATGCTAAAATGCAAAAATGAATTATGAGAGTAAAGTTCTACATAGAAATGGAGTAATGAGAGCTTTATTTTATAAAATATTCTCAATTTGAGATAGTGAAAAAAATTCGTGAGTGAGTGTGATGAGTGTATAAAATGGAGGATTATATTAGTTTAAAAATATACTATAATGGTCAAATTTTATCTCATACACATGAAGGCGTGAACTTTTTATGTGAGAATCCATGTGTTATTGTTGTTCCTGTTTCAATAATATATGAAGGACTTAAGAGTATACTTTCTCAAAGTGTAAATCATCAAGTACAAAAAAAAGAGTCATAAATATTCTGTGCAGGCAGCCTGTGCTAGTATTTGGTGGTTTCGGCCAATTTCAAATAATGCATGTGTTTGATGAAGCTAATATGGAAAGAATATTTTTTACCTGTCACCAAACTAGAGCATGAGCTTCATTTATCGAGTTGTATGTTGAGTTCGAAGAAATCGATGATGTTGATTTTTCAGAACCCAACATAGACTGGGTGGATTATAATATTGAAAGCAATGAAGAGTTTGGAGGTAATTATGAAGTTGTTGGTCCAACTGAAGATATAGAAGAAGATGAGATAATGGTTGCAGGAGATATGGCTGATGTTGCAAATGCACTAACTGGACAACATCCATCTGAAGAGCCATATTTTATGCATACTTTGAATTTTGATGACATGCATGCACCGAAATTTTTTGAATACGTCAATACATGTAATTTTGTTGTTGTTGTTGTTCACTTTTTTAATATTTAGTAATATTATTATTTGTTTTGTTTTTATATTAGTATTTTCTTTATTTTTATATTGTTATTATTATTTATTGTTGTCATATTATTAATAATAATAGAATATTATTTAGATTTATTTTTGTTTTATTATTGGTGTAGTCCCAACTGTTGTAGCTGATGATGAATTCGCCGTTGAAATGAAGTATAACTCTAAAGAAGTTGTTATTGCATCAGTTAAAGAATATACCATTCGAAGAGGAGTTGATTATAGAGTATATGAATCAGAACCAGCAACATTCTATGCTAAATGCATACAGTACGAAACAAGCTATGATTGGCTTATCAGAGTTGGTCTTATGAAAAGACAATATTGTTGGGAAATAAGAAGGTACAATGGTAGTCACACGTGCATCAGAAGTACCATATCTCAAGATCATGCTAAACTGGACTCTGATACAATTTGCGAAAATAATAAAACCATTAGTTGAAGCCGACCTATCCATAAAGGTGAAATCTGTCAATGCTGAAGTGCAATCGAAATTCAACTACACGATAAGTTATTGCAAAACATGGTTGGCCAAGCAAAAGGCAGTTGAGAAAATATTTGGTGGGTGAAAATCTTCATATGAAGCTTTTCCCACATGGTTTGAAGTAATGGTTGCAAAAGAACCATCAACAGCTGTTGAGTACGAAACTGCATATGGCTATCGAGGGGATGAGTTAGTTGAAGTTCTCTGGATTCTGACATGAGTCTTCTAGACTTTCTACCCGTGCATTAAAGCATTTAGAAGTTGCAAGTCAGTGGTCCAAATTGACGGCACACATTTGTATGGAAAGTATAAAGGAGTTCTTTTAGTTGCAGTATCACAAGATGACAATGGAAATATCGTGCCTCTTGCATTTGTCCTAGTCGAAGGTGAGACTGTCGATGCCTGTCACTTTTTTCTTAGCCATTTGCAAACACATGTAGTTAATCGGGATGGTGTTGTCCTTTATCTCTGATCGATACGAGTTGATTATCTCAGCTGTAGGTCATAGTAATGGACCCGAGAGCTATTACATGTTTTGTATCCACACATAGCATCCAAATTTTTGAGAAGTTTCAAGGCACCGCTCTTGTAGAAGCTAATTGTCAACATTGGCTATTCTAGAACAATGCATGAACTCAATATGTGTTACCAGAGATTATGTGAGCGGGGGGAGGCTTACAAGCAGTGGTTAGACCGGATCCCTCGACAGCAGTATACCTTGGCACATGATGGTGAACATCGTTGGGGTTATATGACAGCTAACCCAGTGGAGTGCATTAATGGAATATTGAAAGGGGCACGCAATCTTCCGGTCACAGCCCTTGATAAGGCAACTTTTTACAGGCTAAATGCGTTGTTCATAAGGAAGAGAGCTGAGGTTAAGGCTCGTATAAGTGTAGGACAACTATTCTCTGAAGTGCGTGAGAAGCATAGTGATTTAGGGTTTGCAGTAAACTTGCGCCTTCAGCATTGTGATTGTGGTGAATTTCAGGTGGATCAAATTTCGTGTCTTCATGTATTTGCTTGCTGTGTGAACCAGCATCTGGATTGGAAACAGTATGTGTACGAGGTTTACACGATGGGAGAGATCTGAAAGGTATACAAAACCCGATTAAGGCCAATAAAAACCCAACAACATGGCTTGTGCATCAAGGACCAAGACTAGTACCCAATTCCTACCTCAAGCGAGTGGCCAAAGGTCGTCCTAAGAAAACTCGTTTCTTGAATGAGATGGATATTCATGATTTACGTGGTTCTAGGCGTTGTAGGCGTTGTGGCGGCAGTGGCAAATTTACGGGAGGCCTAAGGTGTCCGGGGTCTCTCCATTTTTTAAAAAAATTTTTAATATGATTAGTTTATTATTATTATTATAATATATATATATATTATAGATTAAATATATTTTAATATATTAACACACTAAAAAAATTTATATGTTAGAAACTTAATATTTATAAATTATAATGTGTATTATAATATATTAGTAGCAATTAAAAAATAGGTTAAAAAAATAAAAATGTATAAATATATAAATAATTAAAAAATTATTAAAAATATAGATTTGTATTAATGTAAAAAATAGTAACTACAAAAATTTTTTTATTTTGACTCTTTTTATGGCAATAGTAATAATTAAATAGATTTTTTACACAATAAAAAATATTAAAATAAGACTTTAAAATAAAATAAAAAATGAATTTTTAGCAAATTATATGATTATATATGTTGAAAAAGAGAATACTTCAAAATTTATTTCAGATGATAAATTGATATTTTAGTTATATGAAATATCACAAAACAAATTTAAAAATACCAAAATCCTATAAAGTATGTAGTTGAATGTTAATTTCTATATAATATAATTATTAATTTTAATCTATATACTATAAACTATATTTTGTTGATTTTTTATTATATTATTTTAATTTATTTTATATTTAATTTGGCCCCTCTTATAAAATTTCTGGATCCGTCATTGTGTGGCGGTGAGGGTCATAGCCGAAGCAGATGCCTGTGCCGTGGTGATGCCATTGCTAGTGGATCGTCTCCAAATTCGTAGTCTGTAACATTAGTTGTTTCCAATATTTTATTTAGTATGATATTTAGTTGTAATTTGTGATCTCAGTCATTTCTATCTTTTTATATAGTATTATGTTCAATTGTAATTTATCAGTTTAGGTGTATCCAATACTTTATCTAGCCTTATATTTGTATTGAGTCATGTGACGGTTACTTTGCTTAAGTTATTTTCAAGTTTACTTTGATTAGAGAATTAAATAAAACAACACAATGGGTAGAGAATTAAAACAAGAGGGGATATTGCTTAAGGCCGCCCGCGATGAAGTGACCAAATCATACACTTGGTAGAGCAGCATAGGATTGGTGTCTTTTGTCTTTTTTTGGTTATTTTGGAAGCACAATGTACTAAAGGCTGGGACCTGTTGTTTAATGACTTAAAGTATGTAACAAACTACCAGTGACCTTTTGTTTAGAGAGTAAACATTTAGCTCAACAACTCTAAATTTTTTTGTTTCCAGTTGATACATCAGCAGACTTATCTATGCCTATATGTATAGCATTATGAATGAAATTCCTTTACTTTTGGATATAAATCACAATGTCCAGGATTTTATAGATTCATAGACAATAACACAAAACTGGATTATCATTGATACAAGAAAATCACAATCCATCCATGTAGAACATCGTAACTACATAACCAAAAGCAAACTTTCCATAAATTAACATTAACCATACATCTGCAACAACATACAATTTATGTCTTAGACTACAGTGTATTTCACAGCTACTAATATAATCAACATGGCTACCATGACATAGAACCTAAACCCAATACTCCATTTTTTTGAATTTTCTTCAATTGCCAAATTCATTTTGTGCTCCAATTGCTCAAACTTGTTCTCTAGCATCAACATTCTTTCATGTACATCGATGTCTTCCTCATGTACAAAATGATAGAAAATCAGCTCATCCAGCCACATGAAATAGTTGCAGTGAGACCGTTCTGTCTGCAATTGCAGTTATCATAAAGATCATTCATTCAAGCACAAAGGCAAACTGACTACAATAATCAAGCCTGGAGGAACACTTACACGATAGTGACAACAACGGAGGAAGATCCACTCTGGGTTCTTGACAATTGCAGATCCTTGCATGATTGCATAACTTCCACACTTGCATTTAGGGTGTTGAAACTTCAACTTCTTTCCTCCACTAGCATTACTCGAACCCATCCAACCCTTCCTCCAACCACCACGGGTCTGAGCGGTTGAGGATAGCTCTGCGTCACTTATGGTTGCTACTTGAGTCAGGGTTCGAAGAGGGGGACGAAGGGGGAGAGGGTCACTAAAACGCGCGTCTCTCCTTCCTTCAAACGATGCCGTTTTGATGACTAGGCAGGGGCCAAATTGTCTTAATAAATTAAGGTGACGTGTACATGCCAGATCACCTGCTCACCGTTACATGTCAGCGTTTTCCGTCGAGTTTCAATCGATGGAGTCACGGAAGAGTCGATTTGCCTAACGGAGCAAATAGACAGGGGCCAATTCGTCAATTTTTAAAGATTAGGGTGCAGCTAGTCAATTTTCAAAAAGGACAGAGACCGGAAAGGGTATTTACTCTTAAAACAATAACATAAAATTACATTCACTAACCCTAAACTATAAACAACTGGGCTAACTCATTTAAATATATTTTTCTTTACGGTTTCGGCCACCTTAGAGCATCCCTTTTTGACCCTCTTCTTGATCAATGATGGGCTTCATTTCAACAAATTTATTTATTATTCTCCTTAATTTTATAAAAAATATTTCATTTAAATTATAAAAGAATGATAAATAAATGTATTGATACATCCACGGTTGATTTTGTATCTCTGGAACTTATATTTATTATTCTTCAAATTATCGACCTTGTTCTTATACTACTGTATAATGTAGGACATTTTGTTAATTATTTAACTTTAATCTCACGGTAGGACTAAATTGAAGTTAAATAAAACTTTTTTAGATTCAAATACGACACTTTAAATCTTAAGAACCAAAACAGAATTACACCCAAACATAAAGATCAATTTAGTATTTTACCCTATTATTCCATTATTATTACATAAATAATCTTCTCTGCTTCGTGCTTCGGTATTGATCATCTATGATGTGCTCTATTACTTTCTGATCAACCCCCTACCTCATCGTGATCTTGCTTCATCTCTTGGAATAACGTAAGAATAGCTCTCTTTCTTTTTGAATTTTTCCTAGGAAAAAAAAAACATCATTCATCCAACAACTTCAAATTAGTTACCGACAGTACTACGTACTGTACGTACTTACACACTACAATATTCTGTGTTGAACTACTCGAAATACATTGCATTCACATATATCTAGATCTTGGCACAGTAAGAGAGATGGGCATCTAGATCTATTAGGGAATTCGATTATTCTATTTAATATTTGTGTATCGAACAAAAAAACGGATCACTTGATATATATGTTGATTATATTGATAGATAATCAGCACGTTCATTATTCATCTCAACTTTCATGAATTGGTTAACCCAGTTAAATCTCAATTTGACTTCTTGAAATTTAATCTAATATTTAAAATAAACTCCACAATTTTATTGATTCTAATTAGAACTTTTAAATTTGTAATTGTGTCTCCAACTTGTTTTTGCGATCATTTTCATCACCAGAATGTTGATTTGATGCAATTACATGATGCGGTGGATACTACTTAAATGACGGCGTATTGGTTTCGCGTCCAAATCCTTTGAAACCACGTCGTTTCAATTTTTTGTGGGTTAAAACTCTCTTTCTTTCCACTACCACGATTATAAGTTGCCAAATATCAAGAAAACCCTTATACTACGTGGTTTCCAAAGGGTTTACGTGCGAAACTAATACGCGTTATTTAAATAGTGTCCACCATGTTATGCAATTGCGCTAAATCAACATTCTGGTGACAGAGATGATTGCAGGAACAAATTGGAGCTACAATTATAAATTTGAAGTTCTAATTGAGACCAATAAAATTGTGAAAATCATTCTAAACATCAGACCAAATTTTAAGAGTCAAACTGAGATTTAACTCTTGATTAAACTCAATAATATAAGCAAATCTTTAAATCCGATAGCACCAATTCAAATTAAAGAATGAATGAAGGATATAAGGAATGAATCTTTCTTTCCCAATACCTTAAAATTAAAATAATTGACTTTTGTCAACATTCTTATATACATAACTAGTGAATTTAAAGTCAGTAAAAGAAAAATTAGTGAAATTAATTAATTAATTAAGGTTTATAAACAAGATATGAGTTGGTCAAAAAAGGTTTACTAAGAAAAGAATAAATGTTCTAGCTACCCATAAAACGCATATAGATACGATATTAATAACGCCATCAATCGATCGTTATACATTTGAGATCAGCATGCATGAGTCATGACCTGTATTTTAATATTCACATTGTCATTTTCTTCCGCTCATTATTATTGTAGCTATTTTTCCTTTGATAAGCTTTACCTTTTAAAGAATATGCATTTTTTTGTCTTAAATTAGTCTCCGTTTTAGCTCAGGTTTAATTTCTTATCTACTATCAATAGAACACCTCTCCACCTATAATCTCGGTGGCTTTAGGAGCTTGTGATCTTTAGCTGTGAACGACTTGAGTTCAAGCATGATTCGTTTATAAAAATAAAAAATATTATTTTTATATTAAAATTAGTCACCAAAATTAATTACTATGTATTTATCTATAAAAATACGCATTGTTTAATTTATTTTTAATAATATTTATTTTATTCTAGTAATTTATTTGATTACAGTTAAAAAATATACTCTAAAAACCGTAAGTATAAATTATGAATAAAATTAAATATTTAAGAAAAAATATAATTATATTAATAATTTTAACTAATATTAATTCAAATTAAACTACGCTAAATTTCTTAAATCAATATAAAATAATTTTTTCAAAATCTCAATTTTACAATAAATTTTATTCAAAGAATTCAAAAATACATAAGAATTACTAGACTAAAAATAAAATAATTAGCAATAAGAATTAGTAGATTAAAATATAGATCTTTAAAAATTAAAAAAAATAAAAATTATAAATAAAAACTCAACTCGTGGAAATTATTAAATTCATAAAATGAAAAAATTTATCAAAATAATAATGAAATAAAAACAAAAAAATAATATAATAAAATTTATTAAAAATAATAAAAAATAAAAAAAATTTTAATTAAATTTTTGTTCAACAATTAAATCTTAAACAAATTAAAAAATTGACATCCGAGTCAAAGTAACTATTTCAATAATATATATAACAATATTTTTCAATAAAGATAACATTTTAATCTGTCACGTGTCATAAATTTAATATATAATAACAATCTATCTAATGGACGAAATTAAACCTCTTTATTTAAAGATATTTTAAACTAGGGATAGCAACGGGACGGGACGGGTGCCGGGGATACCTCCGTGCTCTCCGTCCTCGTCCTAGATTTGCCCCTCGTCCCCCTCACCGATCCATGATGTGAGGATTATTTTCCGCATGTACATTTTCAAGCGAGGCCTCATTTCTCATCTTTTTAATAGTTCTGACTGATTATTAATTTTCATAGGAGTAGAGATGTATCCTTTTTATAAATAATAGCAAAATTTTATACATAAATTATTAAATGGTAGACGACAACTTCTTTCAAACTGACGCGGTGGGGGAACGCGACGGTGAGGCAGAATATAGAATAGTGGACGAGGTGGGGACGCGACAGCGAAAAAGAGAATGGACAAGACGGTAGAGTTGCGAAGAGGAAAACGGACGCATCTCTCAAAGAAGAGAAAGAACACTGCGAATAGAGTAAACAACGCGGTGAAGGGTGACAGGCTGACAGCATGGTGGGAGATGACAGTGCGGTGAGAAAGAAGAATAGTAAGAGAGTGACTGTAAAAAAGTTGGATGGAGTATGAATGACGTTAAAATTTTTAAATTAAAGAAAAGTTATGTAAATTAGAATTAAGAATTTAAGATTTCTTCAATTTCTATATATATATATAGCATGGAAAATGATTAAAAAATATATATAAAAATAAATTATTAAAAATAATTAAGTAAATTTATAAATTTTGAAGATTAGCATGCAGAGATTTTGCCATACCTATTTTAAATGTGTTTGCTGAGTCCCGCCATATATATACAAGTGTCATTTTCGGTGGCTCTTGTTTTTTAATTTGGTGGCTAAATTGACTAAGGTGGGGGAGTTTTTAAAGAAATAAAATTTTTGTTGAACATTTGATTGTGCAACAATTAATTAGGATTTGAGTTGTTCTTCCTTAGTCTAGGATCACAGTGATGCGGCATTTTAAACAGCTAGACGAGTAGGGTTCTGTCACTTTCTTCTTGAGGGCAGATTTCATGGTTAAGCAAAGGAGCGAGGTTCAATCAGTGTTTTGTTGCGGGCATATTTGAGTGTTCTTCCAATTTTCTGTCGGTGTAAGAGTGACACTAAATGAATGTGTGAGGTTGAATGGTTGATGATGGGTTGTTACGACATTAATGTCTGCTTCCTTGCCTTTGATTGGATAAAGAAATCGTCCTCCGCCGGATGCCTAAAACCACATGTTGTTTCCGATAACTCTTAACAAAAGTTAAGTTACACTTATACCCTTGCTATATCAACAGACTTTCACATTTAATCTGCATATTAAATATCCCTTTAGCCGGACCCCATCTCAAACTACTATTAATTAGTCAATACACATGCAAAATATGCAAAATAAAGTAATAAACTCCTTTCATATTTCCTTTATGTATAAAAACTAATAGATAATAAATAATCAATAGAGTTTTTATGTATATAAACTCCACCTTGTTTACCATTTCAAACCTATCACATGATAGAAGAAATATTTATATATTTTAGAGTATAATATATTCTACTTGAAAAAAAAAAGTATAGTAGCTAATATAAGTGAGAACAGATCAAATTAAGTTAGATTTAATCTTTAATAAGTCAGATTTATAAAGAAATTAATTGATCTAAGCGTGGCATATAGTTTATTGTGTAGACTTTTTTCAATAAATACTAAATTTGATATAAAATCTATTAAAAGATCTAATAACTTTTTTTATAAAAATAAAAATAAAAATATTATTAATTTTTTTAATAAAAACTAATTTATTTGTAATATACTACATTTAATATTTACAAGAATACTTTTAAAATAGAGTATATACCCATTTTGGTCCTCAAAGAATTTTAGACTATACACTTTAGTCCCCAACTAAAATTAATTATTCGATTAGTCCCTAACAATTAATTTTGTCGGTCACTTACGTCCTTTACTCTGTTAATTCTAACGGAGGACAAAATAGTCCCTGACAACTCTAACAGGGGACAAAATGGTCACTGATCTCCTCTATTCGGAAACGACACAGTTCTCTCCCAATTTTCATTATATCTCGTATAACACTAACAATCTAACATTGTAACTTCAAACTATACAATGCACACTCAATAAATGTTCACAAGAAAGAAATCCTCAACTTGTAGAAAACTAATGCCTATGTCTCTCAACTAGTTGTCGTCTTCGATGGATCCCATGAATCTAGACAGCAAGTCTAATTTGTTAAGACTCGTCGTCGTCGTTGCCATCTCTCTCATCCTCTACCCTAACATCTCCATGACCACATTGTCCACCACTCTGATCGCTTCCTTCAGCTTCTTCTCCGAACCAATATTCAATAATCGCTTCAGTTTCCATATGAGCGGCAATGGCGATATTGCTCGTTGTAATAGCTTGGATGCGAGGTCGAAACTGTCTGCCAACTTGGACTCCAGAAAAGAAGGAATGAAGTACTCGGTGTCTATTTCAAATTAGAATTTACATATGATGTCGAACGAGAATCTTCTCATGATGTCCTAATGTCCAACAATCTATATTACTTGCCGGAGAGTGGAAAAAGGCGTGCCCTTGGAGTAGTTGTAGAACTTGGTCTTGAGGATGTCGTGGACGTTGTGGGGGTTGGAGGTGATGTTATCAAAGACGTAGAAGTGGATGCTTTTGGTGGGTGAAGTGCAGATGAGGTAGATGTACCAGTCACAAAGATTTAGGAAGTATGTGGTCCATGACATGTTAAGGTAAGTGCGACACGTGTGACAATTACACTATGGCTTAATCTTGGAGCTAAAGAGGAGGAAGGAAAAGATGGAAAAGAAGACTGTGAAGGTGAAGAAGGAGAGTATGAATATTAGGGTTATGCGAGATATGATATAAATTGGGGGAAGAACAGTGTCGTTTTCGAATAAAAGGGTTAGGGATCATTTTGTCCCTTGTTAGAGTTGTCAGGGATCATTTTGTCCCATGTTAGAGTTTTCAGGGACCACTTTGTCTTCCGTTAGATTTGATGGAGCCAAAGACTTAAGTGACTCACGGAATTAATTGTTAGAGACCAATCGAGTAATTAATTTTAGTTGGAGACTAAAATGTCTAGTTTGAAATTCTTTCTATATACTCTTTAAAATATTTAAAACATGCAAAAATATTTATAATAAAACATAATAAATTTAAATGGTTTAATAAAATTTTAATTATAAAAATTATTTATATATTTATTTATATTTTAATAGATGCATATGATGTATTAGACTAATAGAATTAATTTGAGTCTAAGTCTAACCTATTAAAATATTTTGATAATAATAATAATAATAATAATAATAATAATAATAATAATAATAATAATAATAATAATAATAATAATAATAAAATATATTTAATTTTTATCTTGTTTTTAATTATTAGAAAGAAAAATGAGTGATTATTAAATATATATTAAGTAAAATAAAAATATTATTTGTACACAAAATATCAATTACTAAATTAGCTATCATATATTTTTGTAAAAGTACATGTATTATTTAATTCATTTTTAATGTGTATTATATATTTTAATATATATTTTAGGTGAATTCTATGCTGTTTATAATTTGATGTTTAATTTTTGTCTAACTTACTTTTTATGCTAATTTTTGAATATTTAATAATTATTTAATTTTATATTTTTAAAATTAAATATTAATTTTTAACCCTTTTTAGTAAGTTAGGCAAACACTTTTAGATATCATAACAATCACTTGTATTTTATACATATGACTAATTTAATAGCTGATTTTTTATATGTCCATATCATATATGATTATAAATAGAATTAGTTTTTTTTTTTTTTTTACAATAAGTTGTAAATAGAATTGTTACCTAATTTATCTGCGTTTATTTCTTGAAATCGAGATTGAAATTGGAAGACTGAGAGTGATTTTTTATATATACATATTATTTAATTTTTTAAATTTTAAATCTATCTTTTAATATTTATATTTATCTTAATCTAAATATGATACTAAAATATAATTTACTCTTGTATATTTTACACTAAATATAATCTAAAAATTTAATTTAATCTTTTTATCTTTTAATCTCAATCTTTTATTTTTTAGTCTCAGTCTTTCCACTTCCATACGCAGTTTTAGTGACTTGCTATTTACGAATAACAAATTGATTCGGTTAGTTGTTATGACTAATTATTAGTCAGTTAGTTACTTTGCTTCTAAAATCTTTTAGCTTAGCTTGGTCTTGTATATAAGGTGAAAAACTGTTACTTAGCTTGACGAGATTTGTGGGAGTCAACGAATTGAAGAAGAGTCGAATGCGAAATGTTAACAAAAAAAGGGTTCGATTGATGATAAGGGACTCATTAAGTGGGTTTATAAATAGGAGTGTGAAACAAAGAACGAGGGGTTGTTGAAAGTTTTCACCATAAACACATTTTTACACCCTCACATTTCAACGGATTATTGAATTGTGTTCTATATTAAATTTTTATGTAGGGTTATTTTTTTTCTTTTTTTTATGGTTATTTTTTTACTTATTTTTTATTGATTTCGACCGATAATATCAAAATAAATTTGTATTAAAATCTTATTTAAAAAATAGATACGATTCTTTTCTCAAAAAAGTGAGTTCAACTCAAAATTTACTTAATTACTATCTTTATTGAATTAATAAATTGCAAAGTTTCAATTAACAAATTTAGTGCAAACAAAGAATATGAAATGAACAGTAAAATTAACAATAATAAAAAGTACAATATGAAGAAGAAATGAAACAGTAAAAGGAATTGAAATAAAAGAAATGCTAAAAAATAATGAAAAAGGAAATGAAGAAAATAAGACAAAAAATAAGTTGTTATGCATTTTTATTTTGATCTCAATCTTCTTATTTATAGAGAAGATTCTGAGTAATTTTTTTTTTAATCTTCTTTTTTTTTTAAATAATGCTTTTATTAACATGCTTGCATTTATCTTTTTAGTATTTAAATTTTTTTTAACAAGATTATCTAAATATAATGTAATTTTTAATTTTTTATTAAAAAATGTAAAAAAAAAACTAATTTTTCTTAAAACTAATTCAAATTGACCTTAAAACTGGCATTCACAAGAGAAATTAGTAGTCTCCGACATATTAAATCCTGAATCATGGTTTTTTCTTTGACTTTATCAAATCGTTGTCTTTGATTTGAAAACATAAAAACCTGCATAACAAAAACTACGTATGATTCACTGTATGTGATCCATAAATTCTGCTGGAATGCAAGCTTTCATTGCTCTCATCTCCACAAGATTTTTTTAATTGTTAAAAAAATTGAGAGTATAAAGTATGATCTCTAATCTTCATTATTCTTTTTCATATTTTGAGTCCCAATTATAAAATTAATGATAAAAAATCATACTTTACTCTCTCAATCGTTAAAAAAATTAAGAGGATCTATTTCTCTACATCACACCTTCAACAATAATCATGTTGCAATAAAACCAACAATTTTGTAGTTAATATATAATTAACAAAAGAAAAAATTAAAAAATAAGAAAATTAACCAAACAAATTAAATACTCTATCTTAAGAATACAAACCGACACAAATTTCATTACTTGGTATAGTTGAATTTCTATCTTAAAAATAATCCAAATCGAAATGTGAATAATATTAAAAATAATGTTCGTTTTATAATTCTAATTATAACAAGAATATTAATTGCAGTTTAAAATTAACTACTGAAATCTACTATTATATATTCATGTTTAAATATTATTCGTGACTTTTAATATTTCTTATACTTTGTGATAAAAAAATACATGAGTTTTAATTTTATCATTTTTTTATTAGTTATGATAACTCAAAAACATACACCTTGTTGAAAGGCAATATATATTATATGGTGAAAACTCAGGTGCCGTAGTCGATTTCATGTGAAGTTGATAGTTGAGAGTTGTTAGATGAAAATTTAGTTAAATCAGTAAAATCATCTAATGACTCTCAGTTATCAACTTCACGTGAAGTCAACTGCACCTGAGTTTTCCCAATATTATATATATATATATATATATATATATATATATATATATATATATATATATATATATATATATTCAAAACACATCCAATAATACTTCATTTTAATTATCCGACAATTACTATATTGATTTGAGTAAATTATTTCAACATATACTCTTTTTTTCCTACTATATATAGTAGCATTTTTGCTTATTTTCCAGCTGTAATTTAATTTAATGATGGAGGAGTAGTACACAAAGAAAAGTAAGAAACACGTAATGAAGATAGACTTTATTGTCATTTACTGCAGAAAAAGGGTCATCATATGATATAACATAATAACATATAACATAATATGGATGAGTACCCACCCAACCCATATCCTAGCTGTGTTTGTAAATAAATTGAAATAAAAATGTAAGTGCATACTTTGAATTTATCGTTTTCGTTGCATTGCCTGCGGCTTGGGAACAAAATGCATGTGGGTGTTCGTTGATGATAATAATTTCATTTTTTTTTTTGTGGAAATAAAATTAATCAAAGATGAGGGAAAGAAAGAGCAACAAGGATAGCAACATCACATAGAATGACAAGCGCACAAGTTTTGTAGTTAAGTGAAACAAAGCCGCCCCACAAATAGGGACAAAAACTCATCATCTATCACTTATACATTTTTCATAAAGTTTACCATTATTATGTTAAGATTTGGACCATTTCTGGCTGGTA
The DNA here is from genome assembly GCF_003086295.3 of Arachis hypogaea. Taxonomy (NCBI): domain Eukaryota; kingdom Viridiplantae; phylum Streptophyta; class Magnoliopsida; order Fabales; family Fabaceae; genus Arachis; species Arachis hypogaea. The sequence continues at coordinate 18,085,105 of NC_092043.1, forward strand.
GTTTCTCTTCAATAAATTATTCTTCGAAATCTGACCGACGCTGCACCTTAAATTTAATGCCATGCATCATCCCTTAAACACACATGCATGCATATCATATATTATAACTATAGTACTGTCCAACTAAGGAACGAACATTTTTAAGTAATATATCAGTCAAATTTTAAATTTTTTATTTTAAATTTTAAATTCTAAGCCTAAAACCTTGAAGAGAACATGCATACTATACATCTAAATTTTTTTATCAACTAAATCCAATCAAGTTGGTCCAAACCCAACAAAAATTAATTTCATTAAAGAGAAAATGTCTAGACGCTCCAATTTCTCGGCCTTTTTTGTGTTTTTCTTCTTCTTTGCGTGTTTTTATCCCCATCGTCATTCTTTTATTACTGCTATTGTTGCTGCATTTATTTTTTCTTTTTTTCCTCTTTTTCCTGATAATTTTGCAACATTATGTGTTTCTTCTTTTTTTTTGTTTGATTTTTTTTTTTTTTATTAAAAGAGTAAACAAACAAAATATGAGAAGATAAAACAAAAAAAAGAAGATGAACAAGAAAAAAAAGAAGAAGATCATGATGATAAAAAAGAAGAGGACGAGGAGTTTTGAGTTTACAGAAAATAGCATCGAAATTTTTTAAGCGTAACATAAAAGTTTCTCAATTTTGACATTAAAATTTTTTAACTGTGATACAAATTCTTGTTAAGAGAGTGAAATAAGAATGACGAGAATATGAAACAAGAAAAAGTTTTTATTTCTTCTTTTGCTCCTGTTCTTTTATGTGTTATTATAGTTATTTATTTATTTTTTATTTAATTTTTCTTCTTTTTTTTGGTTTCATTCCATGAAACAAGAGAAATTGTAAGAAAATGAAATAAGAAAGAAAAGATGAAGAAGAAAAAGATGAAAAAGAAGAAGAAAAAACAGTAGAAGATGAAGAAGAAGAGGAAGATAAGTTTTGAATTGTGTAAAATTTATAAAAAAAATAACACCAAAATTTTTAATAATAACACAGAAATTTCTTAGTTTTGACAACGAAATTTTGCTAAAAAAATATAAAAATGTGTGTTTTAATGCTGTATTTTTTCCTTCTTTTTTATTCTTCTTTCTTTCTTTTTTCTATTGCTCTTATTTCTTCTTTTAGAAACATTATTTCTTATACAAGAATTATTTTCGGTATTATATATTTTGTTTGGTTACTTTTTATGTGATTTTGTAGTTGATATTGTTGATTTTTTATGCATCAAAACCACTTAATAATTACAACACACAAACTTAATTAAAAAACAAGCACACAAACAAGATCAAATTATGAACAAAAATACATCTAAAATCAATTTTGAATCACACAACGTCATCAATATGGCTTAAATGATACCCAAACTACTATAATTACATTCGATGACTTAATTATACCAAATCCAAGTAACGAGATCAAATGCACCTCAATTAACTCAAAAATGCACCGAAATTACTTAATGATTGTGACACACAAACTTAGTTTAAAAACAAGCACACAAACAAGACTGAATCATAAACAAAAACACATCCAAATCAATTTTGAATCAGGCAACGTCATCAATACGGCAAAAATTCAATAATAACGATATCGATAACGATACGTATAGAAGAAGACAACAATAGTAATAACGATGATGATCATGATGATGATGAAAGAGGAGGAGAAATTCAAATGAAAAAAGAAGGAGGAGAAGGAAGAGGAGGTAGTGGTGGTGATGGTGATGATGATAACGAAAGAGAAAGATAACGAAAGAAGAAGAAGAAGAAGAAGAAGAAGAAGAAGAAGAAGAAGAAGAAGAAGAAGAAGAAGAAACGACAGAGGTAAAAAAGAGCGCGCATGTCGATTTAAAACCCTTAATAATAACTTGACTGAATTTGGTTGAACATTTGACTTGGATGTAGAATTTTATTACAAAGAAAAATGCTAAAAGTCAATAAAATTTATTATTTTTAAAAGTGTGGACTAAAATATATTGTTGAATTATTAAATTAAAAAAATTAAATTAAATAATAAAAATAATAAATTATGCTAATTCTTGAACATTTCTCAAACCTTAAATATTCTAAAAAAATAAAAATTAAAAAATAATTTTATAATAAAAAATTAATTAATATTAACTAATTAAAAACTAATTCTCTCTGTACTTATTCATAACCAAATCGTCCCAATTACTATTCTAATCCTTTATTTAAAGTTTTATAATAATAAAATAATGAGTGGTTTTATATATATTCCCACTTAAAGTAAAAAAAAAAAAATACAAGTTAGTGAGTTTTACTTTATGATTTAATCATTCACGAGAGTTAGTTATATTTGCACTATGTCACAGAAAATTTTAGAAGGTTATATTTAACAGTGTTTGTATAGTTTTCTGAAGTGTTTGAGAATACTCTAGATGGTTCTGGAACATTCTAGAATGTTCTAGAAGGTCCCGGAATACCCTAGAAGGTTCTAGAAGACTCTGGAAGGTCATAGAGTATTCTAGAAGAGTGTAGATGTATATAGAAGTATAAAGAGTGGTATGGAATAATCTAGAAACATTTAGAGAGTTGTGGTAGGATAGATATTTGTAAAGAAGGTTCTGGATGATTAATCTGGACCGTTAATTAGATTTAATCCTAACCATCCATTGAGGAGGTGGATGGCTATAAATAGGGGTAAGAGTTAGAGTTTGGGTGTGTGTGAATCATTTGTAACCACACTTGAGCAATAAAGTGTTCTTCCACCAAAGCTTCCTTTCTCTTGTGTTCTCTTGTATTCTTAGCTTTCTTGCTAAGTATTGAGGGTTAGGCTGACTTGGTCTTAGCTCAAGAGGTTGAGTAAGTCCGAGTGCCGGTACGGTAGCGTTGGAGTGTGTCCAAGGACGTGACAACTAGCTAGTAATAACTAATATTTGGATTAAATTTTGACAGATTGCAGAAAATAAATTCATTATTATTATCTTTAATTATCATGTATTTTAATTGTTTTAAACAATTTACCTTTTTTTTTTTTGACAAAGACAAAATATTATTTATTTCATAAAAGAGTTTAGTCCACACTTAGACAACAATAGTTACAATACAGGTGAATAATATTTAAAGAATTTCAAACTAAAGAAAAGAATTAAGAATATGCAGGAGAAAGAAGAAGAACAGTCACAAAAAAAGAAATACACGATTTATAAATTCTAAAGTTAATCTTTCTATCAGAGCCATAATTTTCTCAGATGTTAAGTATTTGTCCTCAAAGAGTTGAAGATTTCGAGCAAGCCAAATTCCCCAAAACGTGTATGTTAACTAGGTAAGGAGATTCTTGCTTTGTTATCTTGATTTAATGAAATTGAATCTTGAACTAAACCATTTCCATAGTGGTTGGTCATGTTAGTTGGCAGGAACAAGGTGCTGTCTGAGTTTTGTCCAAATTCTGTTGAGACTGGACATGTGACGAAGCAGTGGAATGCCGATTTAGGATGTTGGTGACATCGTTGACAATTTGGTGGAATATTAGTCATTCTGGAGTGAAGTCTCTCCATCAGAGGTAAGCTGTTGTGACTTAACTTTCATAGAAATGCTTTAATTTTTGAAGTGCATTTGAGTTTTCAAATTCTGTCCCTAAATTTTCTGTCTCTGAATTTTGGATCTAGCTACTGTTCATGAATGTGATAGAAGTAGAATACAATATCATATCCTAAAGCTACTGAATATAAACCATTTTTCTCCTTGCTCCAAATCAATTTGTCCTCTGTTTATGATCTAGTGGTCTGGCAAATTATTCTTGCCACCTCCAAAAAATAATTATTTTGAATTAGATTTTGATCCCAACTTCCATCTTTCCTTAATAGTTTTCTAACCCAGATGAGAGTAGGATTTGTGTTGTTAGTTGGAGGAATATTAAAGGGAGGGTTATCACTAAACCAATGATCTTTCATGATTCTAATAGTTTCACCTCTTCCTATTTGTCATTTAATTCCCTTCTCAAGCACCTTACAACCTTCTAGGAGACTCCTCCATGCCCATGATAAATACTTGAAGTATCTGTTTCAATAGACTTTGAAAATCAAGGAGTATTCCTTAGTGCTCAGCCTCCATCTTTGTTTCGCCAACATAGCCAAATTGAAGGCCTTAAGGTCTATGAAACCTAGGCCTCCCAGTGCTTTCAGTCTACTCATGACATCCCAACTAATCCATTGCATCTTATTCTCATTATTGCGTTATCCCCGCCAAAATTGCATCATCATCTTGTGTATAGTTTATCAATTATGGAGTCCGGTAATTTGAAGCAGCTTAGCGTGTATATGAGAATGGCTGAAACGACACCCTCAATAGAACCTCCCTCCCACTAGTGGATGGTAAATAGCGTTTTCAATGCTGCAATTTCTTTATTACTTTCTCTTTAATATAGTTAAAGGTTTGTGTCTTTGATCTATTAATTACTATTGGCATTCCAAGATACTTATTTTGGTATCTGACATGTCTGATGCTTAGACTATCTGTCAGCTGGTCTCGTAGTAATGGGAAGAAATTATTGCTAAAAAAACAATGAGGACTTGTTTAAGTTTACCTGCTGTCCACTAATAGCTCCATAGGTCTCCAATACTTGCAATATGGATTCGCAACTCTGGTAATTAGTCTTAATGAACAGGATTGCATCATCAGCAAATAGTAGATGACTAATCGAGGGGCATCTAGCATTTAGTTTCAGACTGTGAAGCATAGCATTCTGTTTTCCTTGGTGGAGCAGATGGGTTAAACATTAGCAGATGAGGAAGAGGTAGGGTGAGAAAGGATCTCCTTGTCAAAATCTTCTGCTAGGTCTAAAGAAATCTGTTGGTTGACCTTCCACCAAAACAACACAAGAAATTGAAGTTAGATACTCCTTGATCCAGCTGATCCACTTTCTGCCAAATCCCAGTTTTTTCATCATGAACCATAGGTAGCTCCATTCTATTCTATCATATGCTTTGCTCATATCCAGCTTGACTGCCATTTCACAACTCCTAGCTCTTTTGTTCTTCAAGAAATGCATGCATTCATGTGCAATTAGGATATTGTCGCTAATGAGCCTTCCTCATATGTAGGGGTGTTCATGGTTTGGTTAATCCAAAAACCAAACCAACTTTTTGGTTAACCAAAAATATAGTATTGATTAATTAACCAAATTGATTTTACATGATGAAATTGGTTATTAACCGGTTAGTGAAATTCAAAACCAATTTTTAACCGGTTATTAAAACAAAAACTGGTTTTTAAAAAATAACCGATTTTTATATTAAAAAGCTGGTTTTTACACTAAAAATTGGTTTTTATACCATAAAATTAGTTTTTACATGTAAAAATAAATTTTTACACAAAAATTAATATTTTTACATACAAAAAGCCAAATTTTTAAACCTTTTTTAATTGAATTTTTTAATCTAATTTTTTTCTTTTTAAATAATACGAGTAACATTTGTAAATAATGAAATTCCTTCCGTTGCTTTCATTCCTTTTTCTTTCTTATCTCTTTTCAACATTTTCTATAAATAATTTTTTCTAATATAAATAATTTTCTTTATAAATGATACGAGTAACTTTTTCTTATCTCCTTCTTTCTATCTATCCCCTTTTCTCTCCCCTCCTCTTCTCTCTCCCTTTCTCCTCTTCCCCTCTTTCTCCCCCTCCCCTTTCTTTCTATTCTTCTCTCTCTCTCCCCTCTCTCCCATTTCTCTCTCTCTTCCCGTCCTCTCTCTTCTTTTCTCTTCCTTCTCACTCACTCTCTCTCTCTCTTTTTTCTCTCTATATCCCCCTCCTCTCTATCTATCTATCTCTCTCTCCCCCTTTCTTCTTTCTCTCTCCCCTCATCTCCCTCTCCCCCTCTCTCTCCCCTTCCCTCTTTCCCTTTCCCCTTCCCTCTTTCCTCCTCTGTTTTCTCTCTCCCCTCTCTCTTTCTCTCTCTTTATCGTCTTTTTATTCCTTTTTCTCTCTCTTCTTCTCTCTCTCCTATCCTTCTTTTCTCTTCTTATCTCTCTCCTTTTTTTCTCCTCCTCCTCTCTCTTCTCTCTCGCTTTAGAGAAAAGAGGAGAAAAGAGATAGAAGAAGGATAGAGATTGAGAGAAGGTTGAGAGAGAAAGAAAAAGAGAGAGTAAGAAAAGAAAGTGAAAAAAGAGAGAAAAAAGAGAAAAAGAGGAAGAGAGAAAAAATAGGAGAGAGAAAGAAGAAAAGGAATGAGAGAGAGGAAGAGAGAAAAGAAAAAAGAGAGAGGAAAAAAGAGAGGGGAGGGAAAGGAGAAAGAGAGAGGAAGGAAAGGGGAGAGAGAGAGAGAAAGAGAAAGAGAGAGAGAAGGGAAAAGAGAGGAGAAAGGAGAGAGATATGGGAGAGAGAGATAGGAGGGAAGAGAGAGATAGGAGGGGAGAGAGAGAATGAGAGATAGAAAAAGGGAAGAGATAATTAGAGAGAGGAAGGGAAAGAGAGAGAGAAAGAAGAAAAGAAAAGAGAGAGGAATTGGAGAAAGAAAGAGAGAAAAGAAAAAAAAGAGAGAGAGAAAGAGAGGGGAGGAAAAGGAAAGACAGAGATAGAAAGAAAGGAGAAGGAAGAGAGAAAGAGAAAGGAAAAGAGATGAGAAATGAGAGAGATATGGGGAGAGAGAGAAGGAGTGGAGAGGAGAGGGAGATAGGAGGGGAGAGAGAGAGAAGGAGGAGAGATAGAAAAAGGGAAGAGATGATTAGAGAGAGGAAGGGGAGGAGAGAGAGGAAGGGAGAAAAAGGGTAAAAAGAGAGAGAGTTAACGAGAGAGCAGAGAGAAGGAGAGAGAAAGAGAGACAGAAAGAAAAGGATAGAAAGGGAGAGAAGGAGAGAGAGAAAGATGGAATGGGAGAAAGAGGGAGAGAAGGATAGAGAGATAAGAGACAGAGAAAAAAAGACAAGGTAGAGAGAGAGTGAGAGAGAGAGGAGGGAGAGAGAGAAAGAGAGAAAGAAAAGGAAAGAGAGAGATAGGGGAGAGAGGATGAGAGAAAGAGGGAAGAGAGAGAGAGAGAGAAAGAGAGAGAGAGAGAGAGAGAGAGAAGGGGAGAGTAGATAAAGAGAAAAATGAGTGAGAGAGAGAACGGAGAGAGAGAGGAGGGAAGGAAGAGGGAGAGAGAGGGAGAGGGGAGAGAAATAGAGGAAAAAGAAGAGAGAGAAGGGGAGAGAGAATAGAGAGAGGAAGGGGAGAGAGAAAAAGAGAGGACAAAGAGGAAGAGGAGAAAAAGGAAAATGAGAGAGAGGAGAAAGAGAAGGGAAAAAGAGAGATAGGAGGAGAGAGAGAGAGAAGGGAGAAAGAGAGAGAGAGAGAGAAGAAGAGAAAGAAGGGAGGGAGAGAGGAAGAGATGAAGGGAGAAAGGGAGAGAGAGAAAGAAATAGAGAGAGAGAGTATGTAATTTGATTTCGAAATTAGGTTTTGATTTGGTTTTGGTTTTGGTTTTGGTTAACCGGTTAAAAATCGATTTTTTTATTTGGTTTTGGTTAACCAATTTTAAAAAATATAGATATGGTTTTTAAAATTATTTTATTAAACTGGTTAACCAAAATATGGTTATGATTTTTTAACCGGTTAACCACATTTTGATTTTTTTATGAACACCCCTACTCGTATAAATGCGCTCTGGTTCTCACTGATTATTCTTGTCATTAGTGGCTGTATTCTGTGGACTATGATCTTAGAAAATATCTTGTAGAAGGTAGTCCTTAAAGAGATTGGTCGAATCTGTTGCATTGAAGAAGCGTTATTTACTTTTGGAATGATGCAAATTTGAGTATGGTTAAACCCTCGCAACATTCGCCCCTCTGAAAAGAAACTCCTCACTACTTCTTTGATATCTTGACCAATTATACCTTAAAATAATTGAAAATTTTTTCCAGAAAATCCATCATCACCTGGGGCTGCTTCAGGGATATTGAGAAAATCGCTCTTTTGATTTCTTGGTCAGTGATAGGTCGTTGTAAATTTCTGTTCATACTGGCCGAAATTTTGGGTTCTAAATTTTCCAGGAGTAAGTAAGTATTGGTAGGATTACCTTGCTGAAAAAGGTCTTGATAGAATATTTGAGTTTGCTCACCAATTTCATGTTTTTTTTATAAAGCCATCCTCCATTTCCGTCCTCCAACCGCTAAAGCTTGTTATGTCTATTTCTCATTTGAAATTTAGTATGGAAGAAATGAGTGTTTTGATTTCTCCAATGAAGTCAATGAGCCCGTGATTTCTCCTTCCAATATCGTTCTTCCAACTCTAGAGCTTGGGATAATTCTTCCTCTAGTTGTAGGATCTCCTCCTTATTACTTTCATTTATATTTTGTTTCTTTTCAGCCAGCCGCTTGGATAACTCTTCTGTTAGTTTTCTTGTATTTGACACATTTGATTTTTGCAATTCTACTACGCGATGTCTACAGAGCTTGAGTTTTTGAAAAAGAATGAACATTTTAGAGTCAATTATTGTTTTCTTCCATACCTCATCAACAATTATGGTAATTTCAGGATTAGTGCACCATCGTTCCTCGAAGCGAAACTTGTTCTTCCTTTTCTCTTTCTCTGTTTCAGTAGAAAGTAGAATCAGTCTATGATCAAACCCAACATCTTCCATGTGTGTGAGGATAGCTTGAGGAAAATTCTGTTTCATAGTAACTGAGAATAGGTATCCGTCAAGTCTTTCTCTAATTGCTCGATCTCTATCACTACGCTTCCACCAAGTATTTTATTTCTAACATAATCCAGGTCAATTAGTTCTGCCGAGTTAATGAAAGAATTAAATTGTGCAATTGAATTTAATTGTTTGTTCCTTCCCCCTTCCTTTTCATGGCTGCCAGCAATAGCATTAAAATCTTCAATGACCACATAGTTGTCTCCTGTGATCGCTATAAGTTGTAGGAGTTCATCAAATTGTTGTTGTCTTATTGATTCTAAACTGTGTAAATGAATAGAAAACACATTCAAACTTTTTTGTGCTGGGTACCTCTTCAATAGTAAAATAAATGCAAAAGAAAAGAGCTTTTTAATTGTTAATTTGACTCCTTTGAACCACCACACTGCCAAATCTTCTATAGTACCACTCGGAGCCACACAGTAACCATACTGGTATCCACAACTTCTTCTTTTTTGTTCAACAAATGAAGTGGTATTTTTTGTTTCACAGAGAAATACCACTCCATGGGAATGAGATTTTTGAAAACCTTTTTTTTATTGTGAATTGCCAGGGGTTTTTCCAAATTCCGACAATTCCATGTTAGCATCTTCATGGACACTCGGGTGTCATTTTTGGATTGACACCCTCCACTTCTTCAGCTGTATTTACTTCATCCAAGCATATCTTCTTAGATCCTTCCAAACCAGCATCATCAAACAGCCCCCTTTTAGCTCTTATCACTTTTCCATAGTTTCCATTTTTCTTCCTAGCCATATTTTCCATTTTATATGTCCCTACTTGTTTTTTCATCCCATTTTTCTCCTGAACCTTGATGGAATATACGTGGCATTAAATTAGAAGTGTTACCTAATAGGGAATGAAGCTCATTCTACACCAGATTAACAGTATTAAGGTATCTAAATTTGGATTCAAATGAAGCTCCATTAATAGTAATAACCACAATATCATTATCATCAAGTTCCTTCAAAGTTGATTCTCCTGTGTCCCCCATTTGTTCCCTGTTTGCAACAGCCAGTTCCTTCTCCTTCTCTGGTATCGATTGCGAGTGATTTGAGTTGCTGACTACTAATGTCTCCTTGGAATTGTGCTCTCTCATGCTGAGTTTAGAAAATTCCTAGAGAAGATTGACTAGCGTGGATTTTCTGGGCTCTTTACGCTCCTTGTTGAAGTTATTTGTTCCTTCATTCTTCTTTTCTCCGTCCCTCCAACCGAATTGATCAACCTTGAGATTTTCTGTAATTCGGTTTTCTCCTTGTTTTTCTTCTGCAATATTCTCCAATAAGAATTCACATGTTCTGTCTTCGTGTCCGAAATAACCACAATACCTACAGTAATTCCTAATTCTTTAATAACGAAAATACACTTTAATTTTCTTCCCTCCAGGGCCTACTAGACTTATTTTTTCGTGCAGCATTCGTGTGGCATCTATATGAATTCTTACTTTTACAATTCTTCCTTCCCTCCCACGGACATTGAAAAAGTCCACTTCCAAAATTTTTCCTAGCCTAGCCCCAATTGTGTCCAAGTTCTAGGGTTTAACATTGTTCAGAGAGTCTCCAGAATTGGACTCAAATAGGAATTCGAGAATAATCTTCTGCTTCTATCTCCATTCTTTCTCACCATCTCCGAAAGTGAATGATGTAATTTTTGAACAACCATGACGATCCTCTCTCGATTCTGATCACATCAGTTTCTTTATCAAAAAAGAATTGGTATATATTATCCCCATGGTCAATAACTCGAAAACCCTTCGGTCTCCTCCATATAATTCGCAAAGCTACCTCTATTTTATCTATTGTGAATATTGAGTCTGACATTAGTCTCCCTACTAGATTTTTTTCACAGTTTTTCACTTCTGCCTTAATGTCTTTTTCATTGAAGTGTAGATCATCAAAGCCTTCATCATCACGTCTATCTCTACCCCTCTAAAACTCTCCTAGCTCTACCATCTGGATTGAAAAGAATAATTCTGTCGCAGCACACACTTTAAAACACATAGCTTCGATAAAATTAAATGTATTACTCTTTTAGGAGAAACCTAGCAAAGAACACAAATCCTTAGATACAAATTTTTAAACAATTTACCTTTATTATAGCATTTTAAGTTTTATTAATATTAATAACAACATGTAATTAATATAATAAAAAATATTTTACATTATTAAAGCTATATCAAAATTAATATATTCATATACTTATCAAGTACCCTTCTTTAATTTTGTCTGTTGGACTTTTTTTTTTTATCTTTGTTCATCATTTATAAATATATTGTTTTAATGAGATTAATCTTGAACAGTGACGAATTCAAGGGGGCAAGTGGTGGCCTTGACTCCAACAAATTTTAAACTCGTACTATTATAATAAGTGCATTATATAGATAAAATTTAATAGCGTAATAATAATAAAAAGAGTTAATATTTTTTATATATTAGAGTTTAAATTTCTCTATATACATTTATATTATTTGTACTTTTTTATTTGATTTAGAATTTTTTTTATATTTATTTTTTTAAATTAATTTTAACATTTATAATCATATAAAAAATATTTTAATATTATTTATAATAATATTGTTCTTTTTTAATTGGCAATTTGGTTGTTTTTTTATTATTTTTTACCCCCTATTATTATATAAAAATACTTTAGTATATTTTAAATTCACGTAACAAAATTGTTAGTGAGATTAATTTATATTATTTTATGTTATATTTTATAATAATATAAAACATAAAAATTTTATTCACTGCAATTAATACTTACTAAAGTAAATTAATTAACAAAATATTTAAAAATAGATAATTTTATATTTTATTAGATGATTCTTTTATTTGACAAATATTTATTAAAATTGAGATCATTTTTTATTTGATAAGTATTTATTAATTTTTTATTTAAAAAATTAATTATAATTCTATCTATTATTAAATATATAATATTATATTTAATTATACAAAATTTTAATTTTTAATCCTTCCATTGTTAGATTTTTGAATCCGTCCTTGGTCTTAAAAGTCTTCGTTTAAAAATTAAATAAATAGCAGGCACAGAATCCATAAGCATACTAGGATGAGTATGTGAAATTTTATAGTTTTAGTAGGTTTGCCAGAGATGACAGTGAATGACGCCTGTTCAGTTCAATAATAAGTAATATGTTTAATGATTTTGTGTGTCATTATAATTTTATTAAATTTATAATTAAATTTTTATATATTTTTAGTTAAATTTTTATAATATTTTTAATTTTATAATTAAAATTTTTAGTATAAAAAATATTAAAGTTAATTGAATATTTTTTTAAATTAAAAATATTTATAATTAAAAATTTAACTAGATTTTTTATCGCATATATTTTAAGATAAATATTCTGTTAATTTTAACAATTTTTATATTAAAAAGATCTAATTATAAAATTAAACATAGTGTAAAAATTCAAATAAAAAAATATAAAAACTTAATTAAATTTGATAAAATTATAGAGATCAACAGAATAATTAAACTTAAATAATATATAATGGACTCAGATTCACTATTGAAAAATGAGAATAATGAACTACACAAAAAAAAGGAAAAATAAAAAAAGATTTTTTATTTAAATAATTTAAATATAATATTTTTGAAAATATATAATTTGTAGTGTATTTACGTATTTGTATAAACTTTATGCATCTCGAGTAATCAAAACCATAAAATACACAACTCAAGTATTATGTGTATAAGATATATACAATTTAAAAATTTGTACATAAGTCGGGTGTATTGTATTTAAGATACAGCCTTAACAAAATTTCTGACATTATATCTTAAAATATATACAATTTATAAAAAATATATTTTTTAAATAATATTTATTTATCTTTTATTTTTATATATTTTACTTATAAATTACTCCGTCAATGTACTATTCTTATTACAGTGTTTTTCATAATTTTATTATAGTTAATATGTAAAAACTTATTATTATTATTATTATTATTATTATTATTATTATTATTATTATTATTATTATAAAATATTTTTTATAATATTTATTTAGTTTATTTTTTTATGATAAATTTTATCCCTATTTAAAATATTAATAAAATAAAATATAATACACATTATCTAAAAAAATTATTTAATTTTTATTATTTTTTTAATTATTAAAATTTTAAATATAAAAAATACTCAATTATTATAAAAATTATATAAGAGTCTTAATTAATTTAAACTCAAATTTTTAAATTTAATTTAATTATTTTTAATAAAATAATTTTTAAAAATTAAATTAATTTTTGTGCTAACAACTTTATTAAAACTGTACAGAAATTATATGAGATTAAAGATTATTTATAGATTTTATAATTTACAATTTTAATTATCAAGAAATACTTGTTATTTAATTAATAATTTATTATTTTAGTATGTTTATTTATATTTTATTTATTATTTAATTATAAAACGGTTATTTCAGTTGAATTAAGTAGACCAATAAATTAATAAATCAGTAACTAAAAGATAGATAAATATTATTTAAAGAAAAAAATATTTTTTTTAAATTGCATGTATTTCAAATACAGTGTCAGAAATTTTGTTATGGCTGTAAACCAAGTACAGTGTACCTGACTTATGCACGAATTTTGAAATTGTATGTATCTCGGATGCTTAGTATTCGAGTTGTATTTTTTATGATTTTGACTGTTCTATACTCAAAGCCTTGTCCTACTAGGTGGGATATCGGCTACATGGATCAAACAACGCCATTTAACTTTATTAGATATCATGTATATGAAGAGACTGTTTACATATAGAACCTCGTTTGACCACCTCATAAATGATCTTTCTATGTCTTTCTCTGCCTTTCACTCCTTATCTATCTTCTATCTCATCCACTCTACTGATTGAGTACTTTTTCGATCTTCTTTTCACATGTCCAAATCACTTGAAATGCAATTCTACCATCTTTTTCACAATAGGTGCCACTCTAACTCTCTCTTTTATATCTTTGTTCCTTGTTCTATCCAATCACGTATGACCACTCCTCCATCTCTACATCTTCATTTCTATTACACTTAACTTATGTTTTTACTCTTCTTTGGTCATCCAATGCTCTGTACCATAAAATATAGTTGGTCTGATAGCAGTGCGATAGAATTTACCTTTAAGTTTTAAATGCACTTTTTTGTCACATATAAAACTCAGATGCACTCCGTCATTTTGACCAACTTGTTTGGATCCTATGATTTACATCCTATTCAATCTCTCTATTATCCTGTATGATTCACTCAAGATAATTAAAATTTTTAACTTTTCGTAAGATGTTTTTCTCCAATCTTGACCTCTGTATTAGGGTTTTTCCTTCGACGACCGAACTTACATTCCATATATTCCGTCTTGCTATGGTTTATGCGCAGACCATACACTTCTAGTGCTTCTCTCCATAAATCCAATTTCTTATTTAGGTCTTCCCTTAACTCTCCTATAAGGATGATATCATCGGCAAAAAGCATACACCATGGCACAGGTTCTTGGATATGCTCTGTGAGTACTTTCAAGACTAATGTGAAAAGGTATGGACTTAAGGATGATTCCTGATGTAATCCTATACTAATAAAAAATTCCTCTATCACTACCTTAAGTCTTCACACTAGTTGTAGCCCCATTAGACATGTCTTTAATTGCACGAATATATGTGATCCTTACTCTCTTCCTTTCCAAAACCTTCCATAAGACCTACTTTAATACTCTGTCATACGCTTTTTTCAAATGAATAAACACTATATGTAGATCCCTTCTATTATTACGATTCCTCTTCATCGTCCTTTTTAACAGGTATGTAGCTTCAGTGGTGGATCTGCTTGGCATAAAACCAAATTAGTTCTCTATTACTTGTGTCTCTTGTCTCAGCCTTCGTTCTATCACATTTTTCCATAACTTCATGGTATGACTCATGAGCTTGATCTCTCTATAGTTTCTGCAACTCTATATATCCCCTTATTCTTATAGATAGGTATTAAGGTGTTCTTTTTTCACTCATATGGCATCTTCTTTGACCTTAAAACTCATTAAAAAACTTGGTTAACCAACTGATGCCTTTCTCTTCAAGGCCCTTCTAAACTTCAATTGGAATATATCGGATCCTACTGTCTTGCCATTTTTCATCTGCTTTAGATCTTCTTTTATCTTGAAGTCTCAAATCCTTCTGTAGTAGTCGAAGTTTTGATCTTCTTCCATCATGCATAACTGACCAAGGTTTGGAAGAGTCTTCTGTCATTCATTAAATAACTTGTAGAAGTAGCTCTTCCACTTTTCATTTATTTTCTCATCTTGAGCCAAAATCTCTCAATCTTTATCCTTTATGCACTTAACCTGATCCAAGTATCACGTTCTTCTTTCACGACTCTTTGCGATTCTATATATACATTTTTCTCCTTCCTTCATGCCTAAAGACTGGTAGAGACCCTCATATACTCTTGTTCTTACTTCACTTACAGGCACTTTTGTCTCTTTGTTAACCGCCTTATATTTTTTTCATTTATCTACATTGCAGTACAAAAACCACTCTTTTAAAGCACTCACTTTTTACCTTTATCTTTTCTTGTACACTCGCATTCCACCACAGGACTCCTTGTCTCTTGGTCCTATCCTTCTAAATTCACCAAAACTTATTTTTGCTATTCTTCTAATAACGTCTGCCATCTCCCTTCACATCTCCTCCGCACTTCCATTTCCTTCCCACTTTGCATCTTCTTTTACCCGTCTTAGGAAGTTTATTTGTTTCTCGCCTTTCATCTGCCACCACCTTGTCCTTGGATTCTTCGTATAATGTCTTTTCCTCAACTTTTACTCAACACAAAAATTCATTACTAGCATCCTATGTTATGTTGTTAAATTCTCTCCAAAAATAATTTTACAATTAATGTAAAATTTTCGGTCGACTCTCTTTAACCAGAAGAAGTCGATTTGAGAGTATGTTATGCCACTCCTACAAGTTATAAGATGTTCATCTCTCTTTTAAAATATGTATTTGCGATGAGAAGGTCAAAAGTCGAGGAAAAGTCCAGAATAATTTTATTCTCAGTATTGACCACCCTGAAACCATGGCCTCCATGAATACTTTCATACCTAGTCACTTCTCTTCCAACGTGGCCATTTAAATCTTCTCCTAAAAAAATTTTATCTCCCGAAAGTATGTTTTAGACTCAACTCTCTATATCCTCCCAAAACTTTATTTTGTGTTGTTGCGGTGCATATGCACTAATCACATGAAAAATACTATTTTTTACCACAAATTTGATAGAGATAATCTTACTATTCATCCTCTTAATATTCACTATGTCCTTTTTTCAATGCTTATTCACGATAATACCTATCACATTTCTATTCTTCTTTTTTCTTGTATACTAAAATTTAAATTAAGAGGTATTCAATATTTTAGCCTTTGCGTCGATTCATTTTATTTTTTATAGGCATATGATAATCTTTTTTCTTATTACAGTATCTATTATTTCTATAGATTTTTTTATTAAAATATCTGTATTTTAGGTTTTAACTTTCAATCTTCTGTAGTTTTAATCTTTATTTTTTTATTTATATTTAAATAATTTAAATAACAAAATCTCCCGAAAAAATAGATGAAAACGAAGACTTTTAACTTTTAAGTCAACTAGCTAGTCTATGAATGCCCAAATAAACAACGATTCAGTATATATATATATATAAAATACTAAATTGTTGATAAAATCATAATGCAAATGGGTAGATTCGGTGACTACAAAAAGAGGGATTCTTATACGATAAATGTTAGAGGTGATTAGAAATTTTTTGGTTATTATTTAATTTTTAATTTAATTTTTTAGTTAAATTTTCTTAGTTTAATATTTAGTAATATATTTTATTTTATATCTTAAATATTAATGATTAATTAATAATTAAAAATAATAAATTTTGATAATTTTTTAGTATTTTTTTGTATATATACATATATTAAGATATTATTATTCTTCATATTTTAGACTGTATTTGATTATGAAAATAAAATAAAATAAAATACTCAAAATAAAATATAAAAATAAAAAATATAAAAATTAATATTTTTATATTTTATTTGATGATAAATAAAAATATAAATTATAAAAATTTAATTTCTTTTTTTATATAATTATTTTTTATTTATATTTTATTTATTGAATATAATTTTATATTTATATGTCTTTATTTTTCTGTCTCATACATCTAAATAAACATATTGTATATCTTAATTAAACACGAATTTCAAATTTACAGGCACATCAGGTCTTTCAAACAAAAATTAAATTGAAAGATGGAGTACATAAAAAGAAAGGGATATGAATATATGATAGTGAACATAGGGTTTAATTTATTGATGTCAAACTTTCCCCACATGGAAATTAAAGGTTACTAATTATATGTATTTACTAACGAGTGCTACCCCTATTTTGGAAGTTAGATTACTGTTAGAATAATGTAAATAATTGTAAGGGGGAAATAAAACATTGAGATGAGGAGATAAAGATAGTGGATATAAGAATGAAATTAAAGCTATTTTGAACACAAACTCTAGTATATCAAACTTAGCTTTCTCTCACCATGCTGCAATGATTAGTTTACTAACAATGCAATTATCTATTTGGTACCTGCTAATAGCTAGCAATTAGCAACTAACAAGTGTTTTAAACGAAGCAAGGGTAGATTATTATACTTTATACATAGGCTCAAAGCAACTCAAAAATTTAGGCAATAATTATTGAAGGAGGGCAGCAAACAGAATAGGATATTACAATCTTAATTATTAGCTTATTACATCAATAAAGATTTTGGCAAAACATTCTACAAAATATGGTTATCATCGACATTTTTTAAATTTGAGATTTTTATTCTAGAGGATAAAATAAAATTTTTTATTATTAAATATTTAAGTTTTTTTTTAAAAACAAAAATTTTCAGGTCAAAACAGTCAAAAGTTTTTATTTTTGACTTTATTCATATTACTTTTATAAACTATACTTTTAAAACATTATGCCCTGCTCACATTTGATTTGTCATTAATTAAATAATTTTCTTGTACACTCATTGTAATCTTTTAATTGACATTAATACTAATTATTTCTTGTTTGAAATCATCACTGAAATTGTTCACCGTATAACTTTTAAGATTTCGCTCCATAATTTTATAATGGAAGGATATTATTTAAATTTTTCAATCACACATCAACGATAATATCAATTTTGTATTTAGTGCTATTTTAAGGAAATAATTTGATTTTTTAACAAAAAATTTAAATAGTAATAACCTATATGCATTGAGTGCTTTATTAGAAAAAAAAAAGAATTTAATGACATTGTTGCATCTGACGTTTTTTAATGGAGAGAATTATTCATTAATCTTCTCAACAAAAGATTTTAGCAACTATTGAAACTCACATAATAAAAAAATTGTCCATCATTCAATTTCAAAGAGTATAAAAATTCTAATAAATATTAATATAAAATATAAAATATAATTTTAAATTATTTTAATATTTTTAGTTAATATTTGTATTTGTGTATTTTAATTGATCCTAATATGATCAATTAAAAATCTTATTTAAAAAGTCACCAAAAAAATCTTATTTGAAAACTTATTTAATATTTGTTTTCATATTTTATTTTTTATTTATCTTTTATTTTATATCACTCAGTACACAAAATTATGAATTACATAATAAAATTTATTAAAATATTTTTAATATATTATCTATAATTTTATATTTATAATAATAATAATAAAATTTTATTATTATAATAAAATTTATTATTATTATTATTATTATTATTATTTGATGATCTTAGAATGACTTTGAAGGTGAATTTTGATATATCTAGCAATGTGAATGTATATAGAATTTTCTTATATGTTGCAAGTCAAAATTGCTTAGAGTGAAGATTTTACCTTAGAACATGTGAAAAATAATCTTGTTTGTGTTGAATGTAATAGTAATTGTCCGTTACTCCAGTTATATTATCTTAATTAAAACTAACATCAATAATTTCATAATTTTATATTCACGACATCTTTAATTTTATATATAATTTTATATATTTTTAATTTTGTATTTTATATAATTTCATAAATATAAATACATGACATTTATAATTTCATACTCATAATATTCATATTTTTATACATATAATATTTATAATTAATAAATTTTACTACTAATATTATTAAATTTTGAATTATGTCTTATTATATTTTTAAATTATTTTAATATGTTTTATTTAATATTCATATGTATGCTTATTTATTGATTTTAATATGATAAGTTAATAATTATTTTTAAAAAATTATTTCTTAATTTTTATTTATATTTTATTTTTTATATTTTATCTTATAAGAATCTATATGTAAAATATAAGTTTTACAGTAAAAGTGAATAAAATTTTCTAATTTAACATCTATAATTTCATATCTATAACATCTATAATTTTAAAACATAACATCCATAGTCAACGAATTAGTGCTTATTAATTTTTGTGAACACTAACAATTATTTGCACTCATATTTAGATATGTTTTGCATATATATATATATATATATATATATATATATATATATATATATATATATATAATTTGAATTTATATTTATTAGAGTTTTATGCACATGAATTAATATAATTTGCACCCCTGTTATCGGAATTTGTTATATGGAATAGTAAAATTTATTTGTTAAAGGCAATTTAGTATTTATACTGAAAAAATAATAGCTAAAAAAACTAAAAATTACTGTTTCTGATGAGTTTTTCTTATTATTTATTATTTTACATGTGACCAACTAACAATTTTGGATTTTTTTATTTTCAATAAATAGAAATCGATCAAATTTAAGATGTTTTGATTTTTTTATAAGATGTGTCGAAGTGATTTGAATTTTTTTAGAATTAACTATATAAGAAATTAAAATTTTTATTTGAAAAAAAATTATAGAATTATAAATGTAATAATGAAGGAAAGATTTTTGAAATTTGACTTTTGGTGTAATTAAATAAAAAAATAATTATAAAAAATTAATTATATCAATTGAATTTAAAAAAAAATATTTATATTTTTTATAAATAAAAATATTATTAATCATATATTATTTTATTATTTATAATATTTTAACTACCTAACATTATTATTTTTTTTGTATAGTTATATATAACCCATTTAAGTATATATCTAAGTAGTCTTCTCTTGTATTATTTTTTTGGTGTCTAGTCTTCTCTTGTACTATGTTACTAGCAATAATAACTTAACAAATAAATCTAGTGTATGTTTCGGCGCCATTATTTTGTTAAAAAAAGATATTTTTTCAATGAGAAAAGATCTTTTTTAATTTTTTAACGTATTTGACAAATTTCTAGTAGTAAAAGTAAAAGTACTAGTAAAATAAAAAAAAGATCTTTTTTGAGAAACTGTAATTTACATCTTTTTTTAAAAGATCTTTTTTCCTTACAAAAAAAATGTTTTTCATGTAATAAATAAACAAAAAAGTATTTTTATATTGTTATACCCAAACATAATTGATAGATAAAAAGACTTTTTTACATGAGATATCCAAACATAAAATTATTTTTACTTCTCTATAAGATCTTTTAGAAAAAGATAACTCAAAAAAAGATCTTTTTTTTAAAACTCACCCAAACAAATTCCTAATAGTAATTGTTTTATTGAAATAACATTATAACCTTATATAGTCCTTATTAGGTAAAAAATATAAGCTATTTATTAGGTAAACCTTATTGATGTATAAAGCTATAAGATAACACTTTTTCAAGAAATAAAATAAAAAATTAGACTCCATCTCACAGAAAATTCAACTAAATTAAGTATATATTAAAATCAACTATTAAAATTAATTATTAATATAAAATATATATTAAATTATAAATACATATTAAAAATAAATTAAATAATATATTTTTAATATATAAATATATTAATAACTAATTTTGAGATCTAAATAATATTTAAAAAAATTATATTAACTTAATTTATCTAGGTATTTACTCTGTTATAAGATTTGAACAAACTTCACATGGACCACATTATAATTTGAATAGTAGTAATATAGAACACCCGATGTATCATAGATTTCTGAATATTTGAGAACATGTAATGTATTTATGAATCAACTACAGTCGTTAAAAAATAAAAAATATCATTTATGTTCAGTAATTCTTTAATTAAAATTAATTTTATAATAAAATTGATTATGATAAACTACTAACAATTCCTTTAATTATATATTTGATTGATTGGTCAAGGGTATTATTGGATGACGACAGTAAGAAGGACCTTAACCATTCAAAATACGACTCATATTTCAGAGATTATTGTGTAGGATAAACCCCACGTCACACGTTACTTGTTTATATTAGTGCAACCTGAACTGGACCGAATCACAACAAAATAAATTACTAAATTTAACGTCTACTATAGATGTCAGGTAACAGTAGCACTTGATTGATAAATATTATTTTTTCAAATAAAAGTCTTGTTTTATTTGAATTATGATCTCAGCATAAATGTTAATCCTTGATCTTAATATATTTTTATCATTATAATTATTGTCTTCAAAATTCAAATTCTATATATCAGTTTTAAGATTTTAGCTAAATCATAGCATTCAATCTTCTTATTTTTCTTTTCTCTTAATTTTAATTTTTTCTCTATGCTACTTACATTTTTAGTCCTACGTGTATCAATTATTTATAATAAAATTATCTAATATAATAATATAAATTTGTACTATATAATATTTTTTATTATCATTAAAAATTTGATTCAAAATAATAAAATTATATAATGTAATAAAATTATATTTTTTTTGTGACTAATAAAATTATATAATATAATAATATATATTAACATGATAATTTTTTTTGTTTTTTAAATTATAAAAATAACTAAACCTAAGAATTTTTTAACTTGTGTTAAAAGGATCCAATTTTTAGGAGTACAACGGGAGTACAAAAAATGGATCTATGTATTTTTAATTTTTGTACTCTCAGAAATTGAACCTTTCTATTTATATATTCTAAATCAATCGGTAAGATTAATATTTTAGTGATTCTATAATTCTAAAAAAATACTATTTTCAACCCAATATCAAAAATAAAGAACCTCTTATAATTTCTGAGTAGAAACTAAAATCCGGACATAAATGTTAATCCTTATTGCTACTATATCTTTATTATTATAATCATTGTCTTCAAAGTTCAAACTGTAACTGCTACATCAGCTTCAGAATTTCAGCTAAATCATAGCATCCACCTCAGTCCTTATACTCTATTCTCTCTCAATCTCAAAATTCTTTTTTTTTTCTTCCTTGATGCTAGCTCTACTCTTAGTCCTATGTGAGTCAACCATTTATAATAAAATTATATAATATAATAATATAAAATTGTGCTATATGGTATTTTTTCATTACAGTTGATGATTTGATTCAGCTGGTGAAATCTCTAGGAGCTGATGAAGAACAGAACCAGAAAAATGGACGATCTGTCTTCGTGCAACCTTCTTTGTGAAGAAGAAGAAACATTTTTGGAATTGGAAAGAGATGAAGAATACTCTGCCTTTCAATCAGGAATGGATCATCAAGGTGTTTCAGAGAATGAGGATTTGGGGGTTCTGCTTGAGAGAGAGATCCGTATTGGGTTCCGAAAAGATGAGACTTTTGTGTTTGAGGATTGGATGAAACGTTCCCGCACAGATGCAATCAATTGGATTCTCAAAGTTAGTGCAAAATATTCACACTTTCCTTGTAATTTTGCTTCACCTTTATTAATGAAAACTGCAATCAGAAAATTTTGATTTTTTGGGGCTTAATTTTGTCTCTAATTTGCAATGGTAAATGAGTCCAGACAAGAGCAACATTGGGATTTCGCTTTCAAACGGCTTATTTGTCTGTCACATATTTCGATCGGTTCCTTTCCAAGCGGTCCATTGATGTAAGCTCAAATTTTGAAGGTGATTAATTTTAAAAGCTTTTGCCTTTTTTGATTGAATTCTTCGTTTTTGTGCAGAGTGAAAAGGAGTGGGCAATCCGGTTACTATCAATTGCATGCCTTTCTTTGGCTTCAAAGATGGAAGAATGCAGTGTGCCTGAGTTATCAGTGTTTCAGTCAAAAGATTACTGCTTTGAGAGCAAAGTGATTAGGAGAATGGAGATTTTGGTGCTAACCACATTGGATTGGAATATGAGCATTATAACCCCCTATGATTTCCTTCCTTATTTCATCACAAAGTTCTGCAATCAACCCCCACCAACTACCACTTTTTCCAAGACCATGCAACTCATCTTCACCACAATCAAAGGTGAATTTTCTGCATTGGAATGACCTTTTCTTTTTACACTTAATTTCTGTTTATTAATGCAAATGTATGTTGTGTTGCTTTCTGCAGAGGTGAGCATAATGGATCACAAACCATCTGTTGTTGCAGCTGCAGCTACTTTGGTGTCATTGGATCAGCAACTAACCATAGAAGCTGTAGAGTTGAAGATTAGTTCAATTCCTCAACATAGGTTTCTTGATCCTGTGAGTTCCTATTTATTTTATTTTTCATTAGCACCAAGATCTTAGAAAAGATATATTACTAATTACTGCAATTTTTTCTTTGTTTGGTTTTCCTTCACAGAAAGATGTATTTTCCTGCTACAATCTAATTCAAAGATTACAAGAGGAGAATAATACAAGAAGAGACAATAACGTTTTGCATACGCCTAGTCCTTCAACAATTGACATGATAGAGAGCTCTCTAATTACTTCTTCTGCTGCTGTCACAAAGAGGAGAAGACTCTCATTTAATGATGATCAAAGTTCTGAAGGGAAGGGACTTGACTAGGGAGAAAAAAGAATTCCAATATTTTCAATTAATTCTTTTTTTTTTTTTTTTTTTTTTTTAAAAGAAGTATCAATAAACTTATGTGAAGGAAGAGTCCATCTTTTAGGGTCACTTTTCACTCTATAGTCTCAGCCTGAGGCTGGCTTGAAATAGAGATGGAGAAAGGTATCGATTGTTACAGCTCTAGATATTATTTAGGATTTGATTTGATGTGTCCCTGATGAACCAGCTAGGAAAGAAGTAACAGAAGGGGGTAAACACTAAACAGCAATAAAACAACCAGGTTTTGGGCTGCATGTTCAAGTGGTCAAGTCACCAAGTGGAAGATCTAGAATGCTCTTTTTAGTTTTTTACCTTTATATTAATTTTTTATTTCTTTCAATTATTCTTATTGTATAGTTATTTTTTTCTTTTTAATGTTGGTCATTTTAACCTTGATATCCAATTTCATAACGGATATTGTCATGTCGCTTGCAACCTACTTTTTTGATGGATGCTTTAGCAATGTCTTCAAAAAAGGTGGAAAAAGGGAAAATAGAATTCGGTTGGTGTGATTGCGGGGATGGTTGGTGACTTTGTGTTGCATTTTGGCCATCACAAAAGTTTTTTCAAAGATGGATGTGATTAATATTTGTTTGACTGTTTCGGACTTGCTTTCAAGATATGGACCTACAGTATTTCATTGCTTGCAAAATTTATTGGCTTGGTTTTGTTTATGGGGTTGTTGTGTTTATTGCTTCTTGATTATGGATTGGAGAAATAGACTTCTTTACATTTGCCACATCCTTAGATGTTTACTAGGAAGAAGAAAGAAAAGTGACAGAAATCACAAATGTCTTTTTTTTTTTTTCTTTTTTCCCAGTGAAAGTACTTGTTGACTTGAGAATTTAACTAAGGTTGTAAAAGAAGCCAGCGAATTAATTGGTTAAAAAATAATAATAAATGATTGAAAGTAGTTACGGGTTGTGGTATTAATCTACGGATCTCTACCAAATCATGCGGTGAATGTGCTATATTCTGTTGCCTATAATTGTGCCTTTTCAGTTTCCATAGAACTTACCATACCGTACGTGTCTCTCTCGCTATTTTCCGATTTGACAAGTATGTGAGTAGTAAAGGACATTTGAATACGGAAATGTCATTAATTTTTTATGAGTGTTAGGGGGAGGCATTTTGTCAAACTTCGATATTGACACTTATTCACACCCCCATGAGATACGATGATGTGACCAATAATCTGAAGCCAGATATACAACTCCATCAGTTTTGATAATGTTGGTCATATCTCAAAAAATAAAAATAATTATTGTTATTTATATTCTGCAAAATGCTACATAGTTTCTTTACGATGGAAAAGAATGAACGGTGAGATATTGAAGGGTCAACTAGAAGTCCGTGAGATGATTGGGATGAGTGGTCAGAGTGGTACTTGTGCTGTTCACAACTGCCTCTGAGTTTCCGCAAAACTTGCCTTGTCTTGTGATTTAGGACACATTGGCGTCTTGCTGCAGAGGCCTGCCAACAACAACTACTTACACTGTGGATGGAGGTTGATTTGAGATGACATACATGCTCTTCTGATCAATACAAACTGAAGTTTCTTTAACAAGCATAGTGCTCTTAAGTCACACTTGCAACCACATGTTATTATATTTTTATATTCACTTGAAATGAAATTCACCGTCAAGAAAACAAGCAAGAATGCGGTGCGAAATTTTCACTGCAGTGGCTAATGTTATTCACCACAGAAGACATGTTTGGTGGTCAACTAAAGGAAGTGGCTAATCTTGTCCTCCTTCGTTAAAAAGAACAAGTACTTGGTTTCTTACTAGGGAAACTTCGGAAACCATGTTCATATTTTTCCAATGGTTTTCGTTCTTAGTAAATTTCCAAGAGATTGACGGGAAGGAACGCAGTGTTTCATTTGTATCTGAATAATTTTCACTGTTTAACCTGTCAAAAACACAGACAAGGTTGTCCTTGTCCTTGTGGAACTCCATTCCCCCTCTTTTTAACAGCTTTATTCATTTGGTTATTAATATTAAAATTTGAGCAACTAACAGTGTAGATTGTGGAACTCCAGCAAATGAAAGGAGTTAGCACTCCAACTACTACTATTCGGAAAAAGCATGATTGGGAAAATAGGAGTTCCCTTGCAGCCACAACTACCAAAGTAACGCAACCAATTTTGCTTCCTTTGGAGCTTGAGAAGCTTATAATCTGCTTATACAATCTAAAACAATTATAAATTGGTGTACTTTTATCCACTAATGCATAAAGGAAAAGCCCTTCCCCTCTACAACAACTGCAATTCACAATCCTCCCTGCCTTACTGCAGCATCAAAATTAACTTGGATCAAGCTGCTGGTGGAAATTTACTGATCAATAGACAGCAACAGCATACTGTGTTAAAAAAAAAAGAGCTTAAATTCCAAGACGGGAATTTATGCATTTGTACTTATGTAGTAACTCTTCCCACTCATGTGTTCCATAGCCACGTGCAAATGATAAAGCATTCTTCCTTCATGTATGAGTTAAAATATCGTCAAAGACTTCAATATGGGTACCCGATGCGGATCTAACCAGAATACTAGTGGTGACAGACACTTGAGTGGTATCCTACTCTGTATGACAGATATCCTGTAAATTCGTAGTTTAAGCTGCCCTGCCCTCGGTTCATAGCCAGGCAATCTAAGTACATTTTTTCCACCATGGAAGGTGCCTCTCAAATCTCAAACCTCAAGAAATTCCCCAGATCAATTGGCAACTAGTAACTTATTAAATCCCATTCGATACAAGCTCAAGTCAACGATGAGTAAAAATACCACTCCTTTTCATCATTATATAAGAATAAATCAATTACATATTTTTATTTTTTAGTTTTTATTTTTCATTTTGGAATCTCATAAGAGAGTTATCCACAATGTGGTTAGAGTAAGCTCACTTGGGATTATCTGAAGCCTAGATATCCAAACTAAATTCTCAGTTAAATACTTAAATCCCACCTGGATGATGAAACCTGCATTTGATCTTTCGATATCCATGATGATGATAATTTCAACTTTACACTATTTCCTTGAACCAGCCACAAAAAAGTCTGACGGCATTACCAGCAAAGAACATGAACAACAAGCCTTTGTAAGGAATTCATCTGTGATTACTTAATAAATAAAAGGAAACTGTAGGCGGGCTACAACAAATCATAAAGAATAATAAATAAATCCAATTAACAGAAATTACATCCTGTAAAACACAAACTAACCTCATTGTATGAAATGTTTAAGTTTATATAACTTTAAATAGTCACAACAAGCATGCAAAATGTATATTTTCTCTCCTCCAACTCCAGCAACAAGTAGCAAGTTTAGCCTCCTCTAATTTGTTAGCCCACCAGACTTCCCACAAAGAACACTTGGTAAAATTGGTTTCTATTTAAAGAGGCAATAGGCAAAAAAGATCCTTGGTATACGTTTGAGAACACAGAATGAGGAAGAATGTACCTAATCTGTCTGCATTGATTTTAGGTAGATCCCACAGGTATCATTTTTAAAGCTGCTGCAATTGGCATTCCAAGGACTCCAAAGAAAACACTACCAAACCACTGCTTCAAGGTAAGTGGGGAGGTGTTTGCAAAGGTGCCCAAAAATTCGACAATTATGATTTGGAAGATGACAGTGCAAGTGAGGACCGCTACAAACACATAATTCTTCAATATACCTTCAAAAACATTAATCTTCTCCATATCTCTGGAACTGATCTCATTGAAAACCTAGCAGTAAATTGAAAAGCATAATCAGAGAGCATATTACAGGGATCATAGTCGGAGAATTTTTTACACAGGAAATTTCAGTGTGGATTATTACGTGCAATAAAGTCAGCAGACTATTAAAACCCAGCACTTTTTAAAATTGTGAATTATTGGCAAAGATAAATATTTCTGATATGTACTATGTCTATATATAAAAAGTAGGAAAGAAAACGCAAAAATGGCACAGAATTCATCTTGCTTCACTTGTGTTTAATAAAGCAAATAGAAATTGCTGAAGCATGAGTAGTAATAGCCATTCAAAGAGAGAGGAAACTGCATGCCAAACCCTGCCCAGAATGTAATTGCACACAAAAGACAAACACTGAATTCTGTCGAATGCAGTAATGGCTTAAGTTTACCTGACAGAACACAAATGAGTTGAAAATGAGTGTATTCAATATCAATTCTGAATCTGGTCCATCAAGATGAAAAGCTGCTTTTCCTCTTGTCTGGAGGAACCAAAGTACAGCAAACTGATATACAGACTGCCCCAAGATATTCCTCCACATCACATTACTGATAAAGTTTCCTTTCCTACCGACAGGTGGTCTTTTCATCAAATCATCAGTAGGAGGTTCAGTGGCTAGAGCAAGTGCTCCAAGAGTGTCCATAATCATGTTGACCCATAGAAGTTGAACAGCAGTGAGGGGAGCATTTCCTGTGAGGGGGAAAAGTGAGACCATAGTTACATGGAATGCAATACGAATGGGTACGCGATATGCGGTATGCCATATCTAAAATATTTTACGGGGAAAATATACATATGACATTCCGGTACGCAGATGAATTGGTATGCGGTATGCTACCTAATTGGTGTATTCATGTAGCTACGAGTGAGACAAGTATACTAAGAAATTACTGCAAAAACATGGAGAACATTATCATTACCAGTCAAACAGGCAGACGAGAAGTTGACAATCAAAGCAACAATGTTTACAGTTAGCTGGAACTGCACAAATTTCTGTATGTTTATGTAGACAGATCGGCCCCATTTGGCCACAGTCACAATAGTTGAAAAATTATCATCCAGTATTATGACATCAGCGCTTTCTTTTGCCACCTGAAATTGGAAGAAAACAGCTTTATAACATATGATTTAGTATAAATAATACTAACGATGATGTTCAGAATTGAGAAAATGAGTATTATTAATGAAGCATGGATCATCTGTTTGACCAAAGACTTTGAAAATTGTTGCATAAACAAAATTATGCAGAATCATTTACCCATGCTATCATGACCACATAATTTCAGTAATCCATATTTGAAAGCTCTATCTAAATATAATCAAGTTTGATTTGGAAATAAAAAAGAGCAAAGCATAGCCACTTAATTCCTCATGAAAAGTAGGAATGCATATCCCAGACAGAATTTCAATAATGGTTTTCAAATTTCTATAAAAGAAGTTCTTGGCATACCTCAGTTCCGGAAATGCCCATTGCAAGCCCAATATCTGCTTCATGAAGTGCAGGTGCGTCATTTGTACCATCACCGGTAACTGAAACAACCTCTTCAAACGTTGTCCTCAATTGTTTCACCAGGGAATGCTTATCCATGGGAGAAGATCGAGCCATCACCTGAAATATAGACATCTCACATGTTAGTCAAATTTCTTCTCAGTAAATGGCAACATGGTATACTAAAAAAACCACATAGGGGAGAAAATAGAGGGGAAAATGATTGAATCACATGATTATTATTTATTAGTATATACCTGAAGTTTTGGAATTATTTTAAGCAATTCTTCTTCACTCTTTTCACGGAACTCAGGGCCTTCAATTGCAATTCCATCCGTTAAAATTCCACATTCTCTAGCAATAGCCTTTGCAGTGTTTATGTTGTCTCCAGTAACCATCCTAACAGTAACACCAGCTGACCTACAAATGGCAACAGACTCTCGAACTCCAGGACGAACAGGATCTTTAATACCCACAATTCCTATACATGTGTAACCTCTATTGGGGATAGGAGTCTCAACTGAAAAATGATCATCAATATCCACATATGCAAGGCAAAGGGTCCGGAGAGCTTCATCAGCAAATTTTTCGATCGTATCCTTCAAGTAATTGATAGAGTCTTCTTCAAGAGGAACAACCTCACCATTTGAGTTCACAACCTTTTCACATGCAGCAAGAATTATTTCAGATGCACCTTTGCAATGTGCTCTGAAGCTACCTTCAGGAAGCTGTAGAACCACTCCCATGCGCTTCTTTAGAGAGTTAAATGGTTCAATTTTCACAAGTTTCACTGCTTGTCGCTCCTTGTGGAAATCACCTCCAAGTGACAGCCCAAATTCCAAGAGTGCAGTCTCTGTCGGGGATCCCAGAATCTCAACCTTCTCATCCATGTTCTTTACAACTTCTCCCCCAGTGTTGTTAAATATTGATTGAAGTAAAATTGTCACAGCAGAATCAGGAATATCAGATGAGAAATCAGAAGGCACTTTAGAGCCCTTTACTTCTTTAATCTTCCCACATATGCAAGCTTTTACAACAGTCATATGGTTAGTAGTTAGTGTGCCAGTCTTGTCACTGCAGATAGTAGTGGCAGAGCCCATTGTCTCACAAGCAGCCAAATTACGAACAAGTGCCTTATCATTCATCATCTTTTTCATGGCAAAAGCAAGACTCAATGTAACAGCTAAAGGTAAACCTTCTGGGACAGCAACGACAACAATAGTAACTGCAATAGCAAAGAACTCCACAATTTCCATGGCATCATCACCAGACCATGTCCACTGGGATCCTTCTCGCAGCTTGCGGCTGAACAGTCCTTGGACCAACACAGAAAAAGTCACAACAGCAAAAAAAAGGCCAATTTTCCCAATAATAGTAGCTACACCATTGAGTTTAACCTGCAGTGGAGTTTCATCATCTCCCCCTTCACTTAGAGTAGCCATTAGTTTACCCCACTGGGTTCTCATTCCAACAGTTGTCACAAGCATCTTGCACGATCCATCCTGAACTTTGGTTCCTGAGAGAAGAAAAGGATTTAGGTTACTGACATTCACTGGTTCACTCTCTCCAGTCAAACTTGATTCATTTATTAACAGAGAGAAACCAGAGACAAAAAGCCCATCAGCAGGGACCTGGTCTCCAATATTAAGATGTACAATATCCCCAGGAAGTAAATCATATATTGAAAGCTTCTGTCTACAACCATTTCGTGTGACCTGCACCACAATTTTTTTCTTCTCTTTATCTAGATCCTTAAACTGCAAGGATTGTCTGTAATCACTAGTGGCAGTAACAAACACCACAAGCAATATGCTTGCAACAATACCAAGTCCGTCATGTGCACCCTTGGGCCATCCTTCCATGACTATTCCAACCACCAAAGAGACCAAAGCACATACAGCAAGTATCATAAGAGTTGTATCTTGAAGGGCTTCCCATACATAAACCCAAAATCCCTGGGGTGGGCTTTCCGTGAATTTATTAATTCCATAAATATCTTTCCTCTTTTGCAGAATGTGCTCAGATGTTGATATGCCATCATTGACAGAGGTATCAAGTTTGTTAGCGATTCCTTCAACCCCACCATGAATTTTCAATTTCTTCACATCGCGTCCTTCTACAATTGATCCTAGCTCATCGGCGCAGATTTCAAAACCTGCAGCTTTAACTTCCTCTGGTACAGTGTACTCACTTGACAAACTTAAACCTGGAGGGAGGGAATAATTTCATATTAAGCAAACTGAAGCTTTTCGAACAATTTGAAAGAAAAAAAAAATGCATGCAATCTAAATTTCTTACCATGGATAAACTGAAGAGCAGCTTGCGATACCAACACTGCAACTCTGAATTTCTCCTACAATTTATAGTCGGGAAAGAGAAATGATGAGATTTTACGATTATTTTTACAATGTTTAAATGGTCAAATCTCTTTTCTCTACGTGCCATTTAACCTATATTATAGTAATAGCGAGAAACAAATTTCCAATTTAGTAATAGTGTAAAGCACGAACTTAAGTAAGAATACACTTAATAACACCATTCAATTAATGTTAGTATACGACATTTGACCACCAATCCTAAAAATCCAGTCCTAACAAAACCAAACTCGATATAAACATGTTTGACACTTTGACAGCATCAGAATAAACTATAAAGCATGTGGAGGAAAAGAAAAGGAACCGATACAAAATTGACAATGGATCGAGCCAAGCAAAGAATTCGTTATCCATATCCTATATTCGTTTCTTTGATTCTACCTCCCTTGTTTGCAGAAAAAAGTTAAAGGCAAGAACAATTCCAATCCCAATATCAGCTTTTAAAATGTTCAAGTGCCTTAAGTTGATCATACTCAAAGGGAGAATCACAACACAGCGACCACTGATTTTTAAGTTTTCTGGTTGAGATTAACCAATAACCATTTGTCTGCATCGGTGTAGAATTAGCGCCACTATAACTTAATAAGGATTCAATTAATCTAATCACTGACATTCCGTTGACCAAAATGACCGTTCAAGATCAGATCAGCTAGCTTTGACTTCAAATGTAGCACATCACGTTTTGAATTGATTTAGCAGGTTAATCATAAATGCGCAAGAATATGTACGGATCGAAATCGGTAAAGTTACTTAGCACATTTAATTAGGATTTTGTCTTGATCTGGAAAGAGAGACAAAAAGAGCATAAGAATTAACAAAACCTGATTGGAGCGTCTGATAGCCTCAGCTTCGAATCGCTTAGAGAGGTTGGCAGTGAACCGAAACCTCCTCTTGCGGTTCTTAACAAGCCAGCAAAGCTTCCTCCATCTCTGAAGCGCTTCCTCCGATGAATTCTTGGCTTTCACCTCTCCGAAATTCTCATTCAGGTAATTCTCCATTCTCTTTGGTTTTTCACAGTGCTAGCTAGCTTTGCTCAAATTATAAAAAGCTATTATACTCTCCAGTCTCCACTATGCTCACTCAAAGCTGAAGTGGTTTCTTTTTTTTAGAAAGCGATATCAACGGCCAGGATTTAACTGCTCTGATTTCTTAACTGTCAAGTGGTAGAAGTAGGAGAACAACACCCCCAACCCAAGCAAGAATAAAAGAGTGGGAGTAAGCCTCTAAGTTCAGTAGGTAAGGCGCATAAATAATTAAAACAACTACATGAAATGGAAGTGTATAATAATAATAATAATAATAATAATAATAATAATAATAATAATAATGTTAGAGATACACTAAAATTAATATTAAAATTAGTTACTATTTAAAAAAATATTAAAAATTATTTTTTTATTATTAAAAAATATTATAAAATTATTATATTTCAAAAACTAAATTAAAAAAATTAAATTAATAATTAAAAATAATAAATTTTAATATTTATAATATTTTTTATTATTTAATTTATTTTATAATATATTTTATATTTTAATATATATTTTATAATCATTGTCAATTTTAATATATAAATAACATTCTTACAAATATCATCATGTTTTATAATCATAATTGGCAGTGGAGGGAGTCAATGGAAGTGAGTGGTTAGGTAAAAATAATATCTTGGTGTTTGTGGGGCCAGCCTGTAATCCCTCAATGTAATAGAAAATGGTTAGAACTTAGAACTGCTTTGATTTTCTATAGGGCTAAGGCCTAAGGAACGGGATTCCCGTTTCTCGTGTTTGCACGTAAAGAGCAAACAAGGCCGTGGCTTACGGACACACACGCACTCCACTGGCCACTCTCACGGTCTCATTACTCCACCTCACCCGCGCTTTCTCGTTTTATTCGGCCAAAGATATTGTTGTTTAAGAGTCAGTGTCCGAGACAATTGTTAGTACCTTTTTTTTTTCCATATTTTTAATTATTAATCTAACTTTTTAATATAATAATTTAACTATATGTTTACTCTATATTTTTTAAACATTAATAATTAATTACTAATGAAAAACAATAAATTTTATTCATTTTCTAATATTTTTCTACAACGAATACACAATATTATAAAAATAAAAATATTTAGTAAATATAAAAATAGCTATGGAATAAATTATTATATATTTATATATTATGTATTTATATTTAAATGTATAAATTATTATATATTTTAATATTAATTATAATAAATATATATCAAAATCAATTACTAATATAAAATATATATTAAAATATAAGTACACATTAAAAATAAATTAAATAATATATTTATATATAAATATATTATTGACTAATTTTAATGATTAAATATTTTATTACATATAATATTTTTATTTTAATATATCTTTTATAAGAATTATTAATTGATGGTTTATTTTTTATGTATAAAAACATGGTTCTAATATTATTTTATTTTTTTCTTTGTTTTTAAAAATTCATCCTATTTTTAGTGTGTCAACATATAGATTATTATGATTAATCAATTGTTATGTCATTTAATCAATTTTATATGCGAGCAGATTAAATGTCATAATAACTAATATTAATGTAAATTAGTTAGTAGTTAATTAATATTTGAGTTCGGTTTGGGTATATATTAAATTTAGTAATTGAAATTTTTTTTATAGAAAAATATAAAATTTAGGTTTTCAATGTATTTATTAAAAGAAAATATTTAAAAAATTTTATTAATAGTTGTTACGGTGGGTAACCGTAGATTAATAGAATAGATGGTGTAGGTTGGCCCAATCGTCCGCGGAGGGTGAACTCCGAGTTGGTTTACACGCTGGAGCCTCCTTCCGACTTGTATACGTGGGTGAATGGGGGGTGGTACCTGCAAAGACACTCCGATGCCTAAGTCAGCAAGGGTGTTAGCAGGTCTAGAGAGTATTGGGCTTAGAGATACCTGAGGGATGTCAGTGTATTTATAGTGGTGAGCCAATAACCACCGTTGGAGTAGTGCCGTATCTTTAGGGTGTTAACCGTCCCATTATCTTGGGGAGGTTAAGATATGGCTTTATGAAGCGGTTAGAGAGATTTTAGGGGCGGTTACTCATTTGAATGAGTGTTTATCCGCCAGCTAATCTCATGTCCGACTTCTTTAGAGTAAGTCGTGGTCGATACCGACTTCTTATGTGAAGGTCGGTACTTAGCTAGGCTTAATCCTTCGGACTAGGCCTTTTATTTGGACCTGGGCCTTTATCATTGGGCCAGGGTATGAACAGTGCCCCTACTTGAGCCCAAGATCTCTTTAGGGCTTGGGTTCAAGTATTTAACTCGGGTTCGTAGCCGACTTTCTTGGAGGAAACACGGGTTTTTAAACCGACGTGATTTTCGCGACCTTTTGTTTCTGACAGTTACGTCTATTCAAGCGTTGTGTCCGTTAGGGATGTGCTTAGGGATTGATGGCTTTGGTAACGGTGCACTCTCATTAATGACTGCTCCGCTTTTACCATTATGCCCCTTAGCGTGTTTATAAATACTTTCCCTCTCTTTCATTTTTCCGTTTTCGCAATCTTTCAAACTTCTTCTTTCCTTGTTCGTGATGCATTCTTGCGCTTGGAGACTTCTGCTTCTTCCAACCTTCACTTTTCGGATAAAGGTTAGCTTTGCTTCTTTTACGTCATGCCTTGTGTTTGCATGCTTTTGTTTTGTGGGTAGATAGGTTGGTCTGTAGATTTTGGCTTCGTATCCCCCCTCTTTAGGGACCGTGTTTTTTGATTTTTCTTTTCTTTTTTCTTTTTGTAGGTTTCTGTCACCTTTCATAAAAGAAAATGGCTTCTGTAGATGTTCTTTCTCAGTGGGTTGATGTCACGGTCCTTGGGGAGGAACCCTTGGTCGACGCTGAGTTTATTACTCATCTTTGTACTCATCATAGGCTTTGTACTTCGGAGGAGGACTAGCCAAAATATGAGTTGATAACCCCGGGTCCGGAAGACCGGGTTTGTTTTGGGAGGGCCAATGAGGCGGCCCCTCATTTTTTCTTTATGTATGAATGTATGATCACCCGTTTGGGTGTTTTTCTTCCTTTTTCTGATTTTGAAATATCTGTTTTGCACCACTGTCGAGTTATCCCTACTCAACTTCACCCGAATTCTTGGGGTTTTCTGAAGATTTATCAGTTTGTTAGTCACGCTTTGGACTTTTCGACCTCTTTGAGGATTTTTTTTTCTTTTTCATATGACTAAGCCCTTTAGTGGGCTAAACAACAAACAGCAATGGGTATCCTTCCGAGCCATACAAGGTCGGAGGATTTTCACCCTTTTTGACGAATCCTTCCATGACTTCAAAAATTATTTTTTCAAAGTACAAGCTGTAGAGGGTCACCACCCCTTTTTCCTGGATGAGCATTCTTCCCCTCGTTTTCCCCTTTATTGGCTGGAGGCCTCCCCTTGTGAAAAGTATGGTCTAGATGACCTGGACGAGGTGGAGGCGGCCATTGTGGGGTTTTTCCGAGAAGCGTGGGGGAGGGCCCCATACTTGGACACTAGAAAATTCCTCCAGGGGACGCCGACCTTTGTTCGGTCACAACTAGGTAGTAAATGCATTTCCTATTTCCGACTTGTTTCTGTCGACTTGAGGTTTGCCGACTTGTACATTTCGCTAATTATTTCTTTTGCAGATATGGCCAGGAAGAATGCTCAGGAATCTTACCAGAGAGTTCAGGAGGCTAAGGCAAAGTCTCGGGCCAGGGCCGGTGGTGCCAGGGCAATCGTCTCTCCTCCTCCTCCTCCTCCTCCTCCTCCTCAGAACGTGGGGACTCCCTCTCAGCCCATTGTGATTTCTTCTTCCAGCTTGACCCGACCACTTTCTTCTACCCGAATTCTTCCTGAGCCAGAGAAGAAGAAGCGTAAGACTTTAGAGTCTGGCTCTTCTTTTGATGGTGGGGTTAAGGCGGATGCTCTTGCATTCGTCCGAAAGAACATCTATCCTCATATAAGCATGGATGATGTTTCTGTTCGAAACCACCTCACCATTCTGGCTGAGGAGAGTTTTCGGGCGGCGGGTGTTTGTGGCAAGCTTTTGGATATCTTTGAGAAGACTCCCCTCAGCTCTTTGGGGGTAACCTCGAAGGTTGAGGAGTTGGAGGGGAGGCTTCTTGCTTACCAGGATCATGAGAGGGAGTTGAAGGAGGAGGTAGCTAAACTGAGGGCGGAGAGAGATAGCCTTCGGGAGAAGGAGAGCAAGCTGCGAGCTCAATGCAATATGGAGGCAAGTTTGAGGAAGACAGCACAGGAGAGTTATCAGAGTTTGTTTCAAGATCTTGTGTCTGTGAAGAAGGATTTGCTGAATTCTCAGAATGCGTACGCCGATTTGGAGGACTCTATCGCTGACGGTGCCGAGGAGTCTTGGAGGATTTTCCTGGAGCAAGTCAGAGTTATCGCTCCCGACTTGGATCTTTCTCCTTTACATCCTGATAAGGTGGTAATTGATGGCGCCATCGTGGATCCTCCTGTCCCCGTGGTTGTTTCCGAGTCAGAATTGAAGACTCGGGGGCAGAGGATCATTGAGTCCCCTCCTCGTTCTGCGGACGCTCCGAGTTCTTCCGTTATTCCTCCGACTTCCTCTTCCTCTCCTGTGGATGCCTCTCTCCCCGGTCCTGGTGGCGCTCCTCCTGACTCTGGTAGTGGTGACCCATCTACTCTTCTGCAAAAATAATTTTTTATGGCTATATGGGGGCTCGGCCTGTGAGTCCCCCTTTTTAAAACTCTTTTATATGTTGTTTGGTGAGGTTTGAACGATTTTGGCCTTTTAAGGCCGCAAACAAAATATTTCAGCAAATGCCCTTTTTGAATAAGGGTTTTTAAATTAACAAAATAAATACCCTTTTTTGGATAAGGGTTTAAGTTACCTTATGTGTGTATGCTTTTTTAATTTTGATTTTTCAAAATCCTCTTGATCTTTTCTGAGAACCTTTCCTATTGGTTCGTCTGTTTTTCCGAACCTTTTTGTTTAAGGACTTTTAGGCAGCCTTTAAACTTTTTCCTAGGTTTTTCGATCTCTTTTTGTTATTCCTTACGCCCAACCATGTTTTATTGGGTTTTTACGACTTTAGGTTATTTTTGCGATGCGTTTTCTTCTTGCTCGGTTCGTCATTCCGACTTTCGAGTCGAAGTGTTTTCGAGCTTTCCTACTCGGAGTTTCGTCCCGACTTATGAGTCGGGTTGTTTCCGAGTTTGTCTACGATCGGCTTATATAACCTCTTTACGCCGACTTGTACCTCGTCGTTTTATCCTGATGACCATCTAGGTCAGTTCATGGGATTTTCACGTTTTGTCGAGCTTAAGTCGGTGAGTTTCGTAGAAAGACTTAGAAAAATAAAAAAGGACTTTATAAGAGATATTGTAGATGAAAAGATCTTTATTAATTGAGGAGGTACCTTCTTGCTACTAAGGGTTTTAATAGCCTATTTTCCCTTAGCCTCTACTATGATGCCTCGTTAAAAACCCTTCTCCAGAAAAAACCTTTTTGGGAAAAAATCATGAAGTTGGGAAAAGAGTACATCAGGGAGTAGAGTTCGCTTTAACTGTAGTACCTTTTCATATTACAAGC
Source organism: Arachis hypogaea (assembly GCF_003086295.3). Lineage (NCBI taxonomy): Eukaryota > Viridiplantae > Streptophyta > Magnoliopsida > Fabales > Fabaceae > Arachis > Arachis hypogaea. The sequence continues at coordinate 18,122,859 of NC_092043.1, forward strand.
ATGCCACGATCTTGGTAACTCAGTGCCGTTCAGGTCGGTTACTTTATAATAACCTTTTCCTAAAACTTCATTGATTTTGTATGGTCCCTTCCAGTTTGCGGCGAGCTTTCCTTCTCCTGGTTTGTTGACTCCAATGTCGTTTCTGATTAAGACCAAGTCATCCGGGGCAAATGTTCTTCGAATGACTTTTTTGTTGTACCTTGTAGTCATCCTTTGTTTTAATGCCGCTTCTCTTATCTGGGCATCCTCTCGGACTTCGGGGAGCAAGTCGAGTTCCTCTTTGTGCCCCCGTATGTTTCCGACCTCGTCTGGAGAGTTACCCTTGGGCTTTGGTCATTGATTTCTATGGGTATCATGGCTTCTACGCCATACACTAGTCGGAAAGGTGTTTCTCCCGTCGCGGATTGGGGGGTTGTCCTGTAGGCCCATAGCACTTGAGGAAGCTCTTCAGCCCAAGCTCCTTTTGCTTCTTGCAATCTCCTCTTTAGCCCTACCAGTATGACTTTGTTGGCTGCCTCGGCTTGCCCATTGGCTTGTGGGTGCTCCACCGAGGTGAACTGATGTTTAATTTTCATACTGGCTACTAAGCTTCTGAAAGTGGCGTCGGTGAATTGGGTTCCGTTGTCTGTAGTAATGGAATAAGGTATCCCATATCTTGTGATGATATTTTTGTAGAGGAACCGGCGACTTCTTTGAGCGGTGATGGTAGCTAATGGTTCTTCTTCTATCCACTTTGTGAAGTAATCTATTCCCACGATCAGGTATTTGACTTGTCCTGGCGCTTGGGGAAAAGGACCTAACAAATCCATTCCCCATTTTGCAAAAGGCCATGGAGAAGTGATACTAATGAGCTCTTCTGGTGGAGCCACGTGGAAATTTGCATGCATCTGACACGGTTGACATTTTTTCACAAATTCTGTGGCATCTTTCTGCAAGGTCGGCCAATAGAACCCTGCTCGGATTACTTTCCTGGCGAGTGACCTTGCTCCGAGATGGTTTCCGCAGATCCCACTATGTACTTCCTCTAATACCTCGGCGGTTCTCGAGGTCGGTACACATTTTAACAATGGTGTTGATATCCCCCTTCTGTAGAGGATATTTCTTACCAAGGTGTAGTGTTGTGCTTCCCTTCGGATCTTTTTAGCTTCTCTCTCCTCTTTGGGGAGGATGTCGAATTTTATATATTCGAGTAAGGGGTTCATCCATCCGAGGTTTAAACCGACTACCTCGAGTACCTCTTGCTTATCTTCTGTTTTTGCTATCGAGGGCTCTTTGAGGGTTTCTTGAATCAGGCTTTTGTTGTTCCCTCCTGGTTTGGTACTTGCTAACTTGGATAGGGCATCCGCTCTGCTATTTAGATCCCGAGTTATATGTTTGACCTCGGTTTCTGCAAAGCGCCCAAGGTGCTCCAAAGTTTTTTCCAAGTACCTCTTCATATTAGGGTCCTTTGCCAGATATTCTCCGCTTATTTGGGAGGTCACCACCTGTGAGTCGTTGTATATCATCACCTTTGTAGCACCGACTTCTTCTGCCAATTTTAGTCCGGCTATCAAGGCTTCATATTCTGCCTGATTGTTTGAAGCCGGAAATTCAAATTTTAAGGAAACCTCTATTTGGGTTCCTCTTTCATCTACTAATATTATGCCTGCGCCGCTCCCTGTTTTGTTGGAGGATCCGTCTACATAGAGTTCCCATGTAGTCGGCTTTTCCTCTTGATCCCCTGCGTATTCTGCCACGAAGTCGGCGAGGCACTGGGCTTTAATTGCTGTCCGAGTTTCGTATCTCAAATCGAACTCGGAGAGCTCTATTGCCCATTGAACCATTCTCCCTGCAACATCCGTCTTTTGGAGGATTTGCTTCATGGGTTGGTTTGTACGGACTCTTATTGTGTGAGCTTGAAAGTAAGGTCGTAGCCTTCGCGAGGCTATTACCAAGGAGTAGGCAAACTTTTCTAGTTTGTGGTACCTTAGTTCAGGGCCTTGTAGGACCTTACTGATGAAGTAGACTGGTGTTGTCCGACCTCGTCTTCTTTTATCAGGGCTGACGAGACGGCCCTGTTTGCTACGGATAAGTACAGAACGAGGTCTTTCCCTGGTACTGGTCGGGTTAGGATAGGAGGTTGGCTTAAAAACATTTTGAACTCTTGGAACGCCTCCTCGCATTCTGGAGTCCATTCGAATTGGCATCCCTTTTTTAATAAGGAAAATAGTGGAAGGGATTTTAGTGCCGATCCTGCCAAAAATCTGGAGAGGGCTGCAAGTCGGCCATTGAGCTGCTGGACTTCTCTCAAACAAGTCGGACTTTTCATTTCTAGGATGGCTCTACATTTATCGGGATTGGCCTCAATCCCTCTTTGTGTTAGCATAAATCCTAGAAATTTTCCTGCCTCCACCGCGAAGGCGCATTTTGCGGGATTTAGTCTCATCCCATGCAGCCTTATGGTGTCAAAGACTTGTGAGAGGTCGGATAAGAGGTTGACTTCATTCTTGGTTTTCACTAGCATGTCGTCGACGTATACTTCCATTAGGCTCCCCAGGTGAGGGGAAAACACTTTATTCATCAACCTTTGATATGTGGCTCCTGCATTCTTCAATCCGAATGGCATGACCACGTAGCAATAGTTGGCTCTGGGTGTGATGAATGATGTTTTCTCCTGGTCGGGCTCATACATCGGGATTTGATTATATCCCGAGTAGGCGTCCATGAATGACAAGTATTGGTACCCCGAGCTGGAGTCCACTAGGGTATCAATACTCGGTAGGGGATAAGGATCCTTGGGACATGTCTTGTTTAGGTCGGTATAGTCGACACACATTCTCCATTTACCATTCTGTTTTTTGACTAGCACTACATTGGCTAGCCATGTTGGGTACTTGACCTCTCTAATAAAGCCGGCTTCCAGGAGCGCCTGTACTTGCTCTTCTACTATTAGGGCTCGTTCTGTGCCGAGCTTGCGTCTTCTTTGTTGTACAGGTCGGGACCCTGGATAAACCGAGAGTTTGTGGGACATGAGCTCGGGGTCAATCCCAGGCATGTCAGAGGCCTTCCAGGCGAAGAGGTCGGAATTATCTCTTAGGAGTTCGGCCAGCCCTTGTTTTAGAGTTTCCCCTAGGTTGGCTCCTATGTAAGTGTTGTTCCCTTCCTCTTTACCGACCTGTATCTCCTCGGTTTTTCCTCCCGGTTGTGGTCGCAGCTCTTCTCTGGCCCTTGCGCCACCGAGCTCTATTGTGTGAACTTCTCTGCCTCTTCCTCTCAGATTTAGGCTTTCGTTGTAGCATTTTCTCGCCAATTTTTGATCTCCCCTTACCGTTGCTATTCCCGCTGAGGTCGGGAATTTCATGCAGAGGTGGGGAGTAGATACCACTGCTCCGAGCCGATTAAGGGTAGTTCTGCCGATTAAGGCATTATAAGCTGACCCTTCATCAATGACTATGAAGTCTATACTCAGAGTCTTTGATTTTTCCCCTTTTCCAAAAGTGGTGTGAAGGGGCAAAAATCCTAGTGGTTTTATTGGCGTGTCCCCTAATCCGTATAGGGTGTCGGGATAGGCTCTTAACTCTTTCTCGTCTAACCCTAGCTTGTCGAAAGCGGGTTTGAAAAGGATGTCCGCCGAGCTTCCTTGGTCTACTAGGGTTCTGTGGAGATGGGCATTGGCTAGGATCATAGTTATTACCACTGGATCGTCATGTCCAGGGATTATTCCTTGCCCATCTTCTTTTGTGAACGAAATAGTAGGAAGGTCGGGTGACTCTTCCCCGACTTGGTAGACTCTTTTGAGATGTCTTTTGCGAGAGGATTTAGTAAGCCCCCCTCCCGCAAATCCTCCTGAGATCATATGGATATGCCTCTCTGGAGTCTGCGGTAGTGGGTCTCTTCTATCCATATCATCTCGCTTTCTCTTTCCATGACTGTCCGACCTTTCTATGAGATATCTGTCAAGCCGACCTTCTCTAGCCAGCTTTTCTATCACATTCTTGAGGTCGTAGCAGTCGTTTGTGGAGTGACCATATATTTTATGGTACTCGCAGTAATCGCTGTGGCTCCCCCCTTTTTTATTTTTAATGGGTCTAGGGGGTGGCAGTCTTTCAGTGTTGCAAATCTCTCTGTATACATCCACTATAGAGACTTTTAGGGGAGTATAAGAGTGATATTTCCTTGGCCTTTCGAGACCGAGTTCTTCCTTTTTCTTGGCTTCCTTTTTCTTGGCTTCCCTTTCCCTCTCTTTAGTTGAGGGAGGGGGTCCAGGTCGCCAACTCAGGTCTCTTAATTTGGCATTTTCTTCCATATTGATGTACTTTTCAGCTCGTTCCTGTACATCACTTAAAGAAACGGGATGTCTTTTGGATATGGATTGCGAGAAGGGTCCTTCTCTAAGTCCATTGACTAGTCCCATTATGACTGCCTCTGTGGGCAGGTCTTGAATCTCCAAACATGCTTTGTTGAATCTTTCCATATAGGTTCGTAAAGATTCTCCGACCTCCTGTTTTATTCCCAGGAGGCTCGGTGCATGTTTCACCTTGTCTTTCTGGATTGAGAACCTCATCAAAAACTTCCTTGAGAGGTCTTCAAAGCTAGTAACCGACCTCGGGGGGAGGCTATCGAACCACTTCATCGCTGCTTTCGATAAAGTGGTCGGGAAGGCCTTGCATCGCGTCCCGTCGGAAGCATCAGCTAGGTACATCCGACTTTTGAAATTGCTCAGATGATGCTTTGGATCCGTAGTTCCATCGTAGAGGTCCATATCAGGGCTTTTGAAGTTCCTTGGAACTTTAGCCCTCATTATGTCCTCGCTAAAGGGGTCCTCCCCCCCTAATGGTGGCTCTTCCTGTTCGTCACGGGAGTTGCGATTTTTGAGGGAGGATTCTAGCTTTAAGAGTTTTCTTTCTAACTCTTTTCACCGTTCCATCTCCTCTTTTAGGTACTTTTCGGTTTCCTTTTGCCGCTCCCACTCTTGTTCTAACTGTTCCAGGCGGCTGTGGACTAACCCCATGAGTTCAGTTACATGGGGTGGTCCTCCTTTTTCTGATTCGCGCCCTTCTGAGGAATTTACCTTCGGGTTTTTTACTCCGGAGGTGCCTTCTCTATGCTGATTGTCAATTTCTTGGTGGAGGGCGAGGTCCGCATCGTTATTGCCTGTGTCCAGATTCTCTTGCTCAGAATCTGTCTCCACATGGCCTTCTTCGTGGGATCTGTCCGCCATCGATGGATGATCTCTCGGGTCCCCGGCAACGGCGCCAATGTTACGGTGGGTAACCAGAGATTAATAGAATAGATGGTGTAGGTTGGCCCAATCGTCCGCGGAGGGTGAACTCCGAGTTGGTTTACACGCTGGAGCCTCCTTCCGACTTGTATACGTGGGTGAATGGGGGGTGGTACCTGCAAAGACACTCCGATGCCTAAGTCAGCAAGGGTGTTAGCAGGTCTAGAGAGTATTGGGCTTAGAGATACCTGAGGGATGTCAGTGTATTTATAGTGGTGAGCCAATAACCACCGTTGGAGTAGTGCCGTATCTTTAGGGTGTTAACCGTCCCATTATCTTGGGGAGGTTAAGATATGGCTTTATGAAGCGGTTAGAGAGATTTTAAGGGCGGTTACTCATTTGAATGAGTGTTTATCCGCCAGCTAATCTCATGTCCGACTTCTTTAGAGTAAGTCGTGGTCGATACCGACTTCTTATGTGAAGGTCGGTACTTAGCTAGGCTTAATCCTTCGGACTAGGCCTTTATTTTGGACCTGGGCCTTTGTCATTGGGCCAGGGTATGAACAATAGTAATATCAATATATATATATATATATATATATATATATATATATATATATATATATATATATATATATATATATATATATATATATATTAGAGTACATATTAGTTTTTTTTTGTGTCTTTTATATTTAAGGGCAAATCTGCAAATACATAATACAAATGATTATGTTTATTTGGATGTTGGGCTATGCCCAACAAATCCAACCCGGATCCGTAACCCATGCCCGCCCAAACCCAAAACCCATTATGATAGTCTGTCTCAGAGTTTGACTGTTCAAATACAATTGTTTATCTTTTGGTCAATAGAGTTAAAGAGATGGCCAGATGGGTACACATTACACAAAAAGAAAAAAGATAGGTGCCACATTTGGGTCGTTACGGAGTAGTGTTGTTTGTAAGTGGGCTAATTATGTAAGATGATCAAAAAAAATGTAAGATAATAAATTAATAATAATAAGAATAAATAAGATGATCCAAAAGATGCTAACCACAAATAAATTTTCAAAAAATTTAAAAATACAACAAAAAAACTAAATATAATATATACTTTAAAAATAATTTTAGAGATCAAATTTTGATATAAATTTTTGTAATTATTATTAAAAAAATAAGATATTTTTATTCTTAAAATTTATTAATTTTTTGTCAAAGTGACTTTTTAAAGATATATTTTTTGTGAATGACCACATTTTTTTAAAAAAAATAAAAAAATTTAGAGATCAAATTTTGCTTCGAATTTTTTATGCCTCTAAATATTTATTCAAATATTACCATAAAAATTTAGATCTAATAGATAAATTGTTTGCTAAATATAAAAATTTCTTTGTTATTTACAAAAATATAATATTTATTAATTTTTTTGTTGTATTTTTAAATAATTTAAGAATATTTTTATCGATCTTTTAGGAATTTTTTGTCAACGAATGAATCTTTTGTATATCGAAATAATAATAATAATAATAATAATAATAATAATAATAATAATAATAATAATAATAATAAATGTTATTTGAGCCATGGACATTTTATATCATAGTGAGATTAATTCTAAAAATGTTTTTTTGTTTTGGATCGACCTTTTAGCTAAGATTAAGTCATTCAAGTGTAGTAATGTTTAAGCTTTTTTAAACGCAAACTAAATCTACTGTCATTTTTTTTTTTTATTGGGTTTTGGTGGATTTAGCGCCACCGCAATCAATAAATTTTCAATATCCAAGATGTTTAGCTAGATTAAGATTATAAAATGGGTAGTTTTTTGGTGGCTAAGGTTATAGTGATTAAGAATGGTTAAATTTTGATTGATCAATATACACATGATATATGTAGAGTTTGATGAAAGTTGTTAATTAGAGTGATAGGCTTTATTGTTAATGAGTAGTAGGGCAAAAGAGTAAATAGAAAGACTAAAATGATGTGTATATCATGTGGGTCTTTGTTTTGAAGAAAAAAAATATGTTAGTATTTTTTAAGTGGATAATTTCAAAACTTTAATGGTTGGATTTTAGTGTGAAAATCTATTATAATGTTAGATCAATAAAAAGTCATCATGAGCTATTAATAATGAGAGTAATAAAAAAAACAACAACTAAATCATGCAATATTTATGTGAGCTCTTATTATTAATGTATTTGTGGCATGAATTATATGAGAGTATAAATTTATAAAGTGTTAAAATTTTATAAAAAAATATTTTTATTTTAAATAAAAATAACTAATAAACAGTATTATTGATATTATTATAGTTATTATTATTTTTGTTATTATTATTATTATTATTATTATTATTATTATTATTAAAAGAGAAATTTTTGGAAATTGGTAATTTTTAGTAGTTTTGTTTATTTTTTGGTGAATATAAATACTAAATTATTTTTAACAGATAAATTTTATTAATTTATATGTTCAAACTCTAAAAATTTTGAGTGCAAATGATAATGATTTATATGTATGTATGTGCACAATTTTAATAAATATATGTGTAAATTGTATGTTTATTGTGTACAAAATCTTTATAAATATAAGTATAAATTATTATCGATTAAGTGTGGCCAAAAAATAATAATACTTGTTAGTCATATAGCACTGCTCTTATTAAAAATCTTCATAATAGTTTTATTAATAAGATTTACTTTTTAGTTTGTGAATCCACTAAAGCAGGCATCCGTAAATCTTAAATTCATAATGTCATACCTTCTATAATTTATTTAAATAAACTAGTTAAAAATCAATTATACCAGATCGTCTTAAAACTGAATTCACTTTTAATTTTGTTTGTTCTCTTAATATTTATATAAAAGGTGGTCCTTGTATAAAATTTTAAATAAATAAATATAAAATATGCAAAATCACCACTATTTATGAAGTAAATTGGTTAGTTTTTATCAATGTTTATGATTTTTTATGATATTAATTTGTTAATTTTTATTTAACTAAATTTTTTTTGTTTTTTTATTTTTATATCCATCATTATACATATTATTTGTTAATTCCATGATATAAATTTTAAAACTAAAGAAGAAATGGGCATTGACAAGCAGAAGACGTAAAAATATAAAATAAAAAGAATCATTTGTATTTTTTTAAAATATTCATGTAAAATTACGGTAAAAGATATTTTAATCATAATAGTATACAAAATATTTTTGTATTTAGATTATCAAAGACGGATCTAGAATTTTTAATACGGAGGGATTGAATTATAGACAAATTTTTTAACTTCTTTTTTAGATTTTTTTATTACATAAAAATAATTTAGGAATAATATATAGTTATTAAATTGATTTTATCCAAATATAAAGAAAAAATTTTATAAATTATTTTTTATAATATCATTTTTGATATGACAATTACATAAAGTAGACAACAATATCAATAATATATTATAAAATTATAATGGACCAAAAATTTATAGTGTATTTAGTTACAAAAATTATTAATTAAAATTACTTAAAAAAATTATAAATTATTAATTACTTGAAAGGTATAATACTGTTATCAAATATAAGATACGGATATTAAAATAAAATAATAGTTGGAATTAAATAAGTTAAGATAAAAAAAAGTTAGGTTTACTTTGTTTTTTTTTTAAGAATGTAAAATTCAACATAAAATTGAGTATTTTTTTTACAAGAAAATAACATCTAAGATACACAATATAATTACCAGAATATAATTCTATAAGTCATTACTAATATTTTATATAATAATATAAATGTTAAATATGTTATTATTAAAAGAACAAATCATTTTTCTTAAAAATAGACATAGAGATAAATATATAAAAACTAATTTGATAATTATAAAAACTTGAGTGTATGATATTAAATTGGTTAAGTAAAAAATATTAGAGATCTAAATAATTAAGATATAAATCCATTACATAATAAAAAATAATATATATATATATATATATATATATATATATATATATATATATATATATATATATATATATAAAGCTACTAATTACATATTATTTTTTTCTTTAGACATATATCCCATATGTAGACATAGTTTTTTAAAATTTTTAGATGGTCGAGGCTACAACTATCTCCTACATGTTATAATAAAAGATAAAAACAGAATAAAAATGAATAAAAACTAAAATTCACATTTTGTATTTGACTGCAACTCAAATAAAATTGCATATCTACAAACATATAAATTTAAACCATAAATTTCGTTTTCAAAAAAAATAACCTATATATAACCTTCTAATGTGGTATTTCAGTATAAATTTTTTATATTTTAAATTTTAAAATAACAATAATTATAATAAAATTTTTTATAAAAGTCTAGCCAAATTTATACAGTACAACAACAACAAAGCCTTATCCCACTAAGTGGGGTCGGCTACATGAATCAAACGACGCCATTGTGCTCTGTCATGTATCATGTCTACAGAGAGACCGTTTACATGTAGATCTCGTTTGACCACCTCATGGATGGTCTTCTTAGGTCTTCCTCTGCCTTTCGCCCTTTGTCCATCTTCCATCTCATCCACCCTCCTGACTGGATGTTCTATCGGTCTTCTTCTCACATGTCCAAACCACCTGAGACGCGATTCAACCATCTTTTCCACAATGGGTGCTACTCCAACTCTCTCCCTTATATCTTCATTCCTTATTTTATCCAATCGCGTGTGACCACTCATCCATCTCAACATCTTCATCTCTGCCACACTCAGCTTATGTTCGTGCTCTCCTTTAGCCGCCCAACACTCCGTACCATACAGCATAGCCGGTCTTATAGCGGTGCGATAGAATTTACCTTTAAGTTTTAAAGGCACTTTTTTGTCGCATATAAAACCAGATGCACTCCGCCATTTTGACCAACCTGCTTGGATCCTATGATTTACATCATGTTCAATCTCTCCATTATCCTGTATGATGCACCCAAGATACTTAAAACTTTTAACTTTTCGTAAGGTATTCTCTCCAATTTTCACCTCTATATTGGAGTTTTCCCTTCTCAGACTGAACTTACATTCCATATATTCCGTCTTGCTACGGCTTATGCACAGACCATACACTTCTAGAGCTTCTCTCCATAACTCCAACTTCTTATTTAGGTCTTCCCTTGACTCTCCCATAAGGACGATATCATCGGCAAAAAGCATGCACCATGGCACAGGCTCTTGGATGTGCTCTGTGAGTACTTCCAAGACTAATGTGAAAAGGTATGGACTTAAGGATGATCCCTGGTGTAATCCTATACCAATAGGGAATTCCTCTGTCACACCACCTTGAGTCTTCACACTAGTTGTGGCCCCATCATACATGTCTTTAATTGCCCGAATATATGCGATCCTTACTCTCCTCTTTTCTAAAACCTTCCATAAGACCTCCCTTGGTACCCTATCATACGCTTTTTCCAAATCAATAAACACCATGTGTATATCCCTTTTATTACTACGATACCTCTCCATCATCCTTCTTAATAGGTATATCGCTTCAGTGGTAGATCTGCCTGGCATAAATCCAAATTGGTTCTCTGTTACTTGTGTCTCTTTTCTCAACCTCCGTTCTATCACCCTTTCCCATAACTTCATAGTATGACTCATAAGCTTAATCCCTCTATAATTTCCGCAACTTTGTATATCCCCCTTATTCTTATAGATAGGTACCAAGGTGCTCTTTCTCCACTCATCAGGCATCTTCTTTGACCTTAAAATCTCATTAAAAAGCTTGGTTAACCAGTTGATGCCTTTTCTTCCAAGACCCTTCCAAACCTCAATCGGGATATTATCAGGTCCTACTGCCCTGCCATTTTTCATCTGCTTTAGAGCCTCTTTTACCTCGAAGTCTCGAATCCTTCGATAGTAGTCAAAGTTTTGATCTTCTTCCCTTGTGCATAATCGACCAAGGCTCGGAAGAGTCTTCTGTCCCTCACTAAATAACTCGTAGAAGTAGCTCTTCCACCTTTCATTAATCTTCTCCTCTTGAGCCAACACCTCTCCATCATTATCCTTTATGCACTTAACCTGATCCAAATCTCTCGTTCTTCTTTCCCGGCTCTTTGCAATTCTATATATACCTTTTTCTCCTTCTTTCGTGTCCAAAGACTGGTAGAGACCCTCATATGCTCTTGTTCTTGCTTCACTTACAGCCACTTTTGTCTCTTTCTTAGCCGCCTTATATTTTTCCCAGTTATCTGCATTGCGGCATAAAGACCACTCTTTAAAACATTCTCTTTTTATCTTTATCTTTTCTTGTATACTCGCATTCCACCACCAGGACTCCTTGTCTCTTGGTCCTATTCCTTTAGATTCACCAAAACTTTCTTTTGCTGTTCTTCTAATAACTTCTGCCATCTCCCTCCACATCTCTTCCGCGCTTCCATTCCCATCCCACCTTGCCTCTTCTCCTACCCGTCTTAGGAAGCTTCTTTGTTCCTCACCTTTCATCCGCCACCACCTCGTCCTTGGGTTCTTCGTATGATGTCTTTTCCTCAACTTTTGCTCAACGCGAAAATCCATGACGAGCACCCTATGTTGTGTTGTCAAACTCTCTCCCGGAATAATTTTACAGTTAATGCAAAATTTCCGGTCGACTCTCCTCAACAAGAAGAAGTCGATTTGAGAGCTTGTCATGCCACTCTTGTAGGTTATAAGATGTTCGTCTCTCTTTTTAAAACATGTATTTGCGATGAGAAGATCAAAAGTTGAGGAAAAGTCCAAAATAGTTTTACCCTCGGCATTGATCACCCCGAAACCATGGCCTCCGTGAATACTCCCATATCCAGTCACTTCTCTCCCAACATGGCCATTTAAATCTCCTCCTAAGAAAATCTTATCTCCCAAAGATATGCCTTGAACTAAACTCTCTAGATCCTCCCAAAACCTTATCTTGTGTTGTTCGTCCGAACCCACTTGCGGTGCATAGGCGCTAATCACATGAAAAGCACCTCCCTCCACCACAAGTTTGATAGAGATGATCCGATCTCCCACCCTCTTGACATCAACTACGTCCTTCTTCAACTGCTTATCCACAATTATTCCAACTCCATTCCTATTCTTCACCTTTCCTGTATACCAAAGTTTGAAACCAGAAGAATCCAACTCCCTAGCCTTTGCACCAACCCATTTCGTTTCTTGTAGGCACATAATGTTAATCTTCCTCCTTGTCATGGTATCCACCACCTCCATGGACTTTCCTGTTAGAGTGCCTATGTTCCATGTCCCAAATCTCAGCCTTTTGTCGCTTCGACATTTACCTTTTCCTTTGTGAACTAGCTTATTTACCCTCGTCCGTTCACGAAAACGCGAGAACCCTTGCTCATTTAACACTACATCCGGGCACCGATGCAGCGGCTCTTGCTTTGACACCGTACTCGAGCCATACGGCGCGTTACTTCCGGGTAACGACCTAGCTTTAGCGCAATAATGTCTTTGATTCATGTCATAGGGGGTTCGGCTATATTTTTACGTTGGTTGCCGAAGACCTAACACAACCCTCCTCCTTTATCCGGGCTTGGGACCGGCTATGTACCGCAAGTGTAACATAGGCGGAGTTCCAAATTTATACAGTACGATTTCTAAAAATATTATGGCATAGCATTAATAAAATTATTATTTCTCTTTTAATAATAATAATAATATAAATAATAACAAGAACATAAATAATAATAACTATGATAAAATTAACAATATTATTTAATAATTATTTTTATTCAAAATAAAAATATTTTATTATAAAATTTTAATACTTTATAAATTTATATTTCATATAATTCATGTCATAAATATATTAATAGTAATAGCTCACATAAATATTACATAATTTAGTTTTTATTTTTTTAAAATTATTCTCATAATTAATAGTTTATGACCTTTTATTGATCTAACATTATAATAGATTTTCACTAAGGCCCAACCATTAAAATTTTGGAATTATCCACTTAAAAAACATAACAGATTTTTTTCCTTAAAAAAAGTCCACATGATATAAACATTATTTTGGTAAGTTTATTTACTTTTTTGTCCTTTAGTAATCACTAACAATAGATCCATCACTCTAACTACTAACTTCCACCAAACTTTTCACATGTCATATATTCATTAGTCAGTCAAAATTTAGCCATTCTTAGCCACTATAACTTTAGTCACCAAAGACCTACCTTATAAAATTACTTCTAACTTCTAATGCCAGAAGACTTTCACACTACTTCTATAAGTTCAGAAATTTTGATATTCAGCATTCATTTTGTTTGGATTACTCCTCCGATAGATATGGTCAAAATTAATTACGATGCTAACATCTTTTAAGATCATAATCTTATCAGCTTTGGCTGTGTGTTTCGGACAGAGAAGAATTCTTGGATAAAGAATTGCTATGGTTTTATTTTAATTTGAAATATTTTTTGGACTAAGCTCTTTATTATTTGGAGAGGATTTGTCTTTGTCTAAAAGAGTAGATGCAAATTAATCGTCATTAAAATTAAGGATTTTGATGGTTCTAGTTGAACTTGAGAAGGGGGTTGAATCAAGTTGGTTTAAAACTTAAAGTTTCAAACTCTGTTTTACTGTTGCTCGAGTTGCAGGAGATTATTTGAAATAGTCTCATACGTAGAACATTAAAAGAGGAGAGAAGAGGAGAATGAGGCCAGCATGTATCCTTGTTCGGATTCTCAGTGCCATGAATCCTACATCCAGTCTCCACCACAAACCATGGTGAAATTTTCACTATAATTCTCAGATTACATATACCAATACTATTGAATTAAATCCTAATCCAACTAGTATCTCCCTTAAACTCTCTTCACTAAAGCTTAGCAAACCCAAAGTGCTATCCCAACTTGGAAGGGAAATCTACACAGATTCAATTCTCACCAAGTGCTAACCCAACTTGGCAAGGGGAACTAATCCTAGTTCATACACCCAAATTACATCAGAAATCAGTGGCTATTTTGCATCACTCTTGCCTTTTCTCTCTTGGCTTTTGAACCTCACATAATTGCCTTTTTTAAAACAGAAAATAACGCAAGACAGCCATAACATAAAATCAGAATTAAGTTTGAGTAGAAGAAAGAGATTCCAGCTCTGTGTTAGAGATGGTGCTCTCAGTGTGTGTGCTCTCTTCCTTTTTTGAGATGTTTGAGTGAGGCTTGTTATATATCTTCAGCTAGGCTTCATTGTAGCTTCATCCTCTTTGCTTTTTCTTGCTGCCCGTTGGAGTGGTCCTTGATGGCATGCAGTCCTTTCTTCATCCTGCTCCACTTCCCCTGCTGTCCGAGGAGCTCCACCACTACCTCTGCTATCCTTGGTGTTTCTTTCTTCCTTGGCATGTTCCTCTTTTCCATTCTGCTCCATTTCCTTGCTGCTGCTCTATGCAAGTTTGTGTTTTGCATAACCACGATCCACAGCAGTGCTTTGGTGATGTCCTTGGGTTAGTGTGTGTGCCCTTTGTGTCCTTGCTTGCTTTTACAGAGCTACACTTGTCCTTGCATGATACGGCTGTCCTCATATTGCTTTTAGCAAATATATACATAATCATTTAATGTTGCTAAACGGTGCTATGAGGAATTGTTGGACTTGTTTACTTCACTAAGGAACAAAGTGAGCTGTTTTTCTATTTTCTGTGATGGGCTGATGCAGCATAAGCTGATATGCTTGGGCCTGCCACAATAAAGCACACATTAAACAATATTGGGCTTTCAACCCAATTAAATGTTTGTCATCATAATGTGACCCAAAGTCAAACTAGGCTCAACAATCTCCCCCTTGATGATAAACATGATAAAATAGGAAAATTAAAAACAAATTTAAATGAGTTAAGAACACTTCCTTTTGATGACATTTGGATTGTGAGTAGCTCATCCTTAATGCTAATATTACTCCCCCTCAATCATGGCTTACATCTTAACCTGAAAAGAACTTGAAAACAGCCAAGACTAATATTTCCAAGCAGTATATCACAGTAATGAAAGCACAGAACAATTTACATTAAGCACAACACAGAACTATTACTATTGATTACTAAGCCAAAGCTAACATTTCCTTTCTTTTCTCCCCCTTTTGTCATCAAAGGAGGAACGGAAAAACCTGCACAAATTTTGTTAGTGGCCAGCACATATAGTTTAAGTAGTAGAGTAGTTAAGGTCTTTACAGTTATCCAAAATAAACTAAACAAGTCCAAAATGAAAACAAGTCATATTCGCAGATGAGATAACAAGGAGCTAGGCATCAGAGTTGGATTCATCAGAGGTTCCATCATCCTCCCCCTTATTGTCAGAAGTTGTGAGGCCAACCTCAACATCCTCCACAAAGTCTCGCAGAATCCGAATCCTTCCCTTTGTCTTTTTGAGGGCATTTTCCTCCATAACTTGGTTCCTTTTGCGCTCGGCACCATGAGTGAGAAGAAGGTCTGTCAGATTGATGAACTCTTCAAGCACATTCTTCAGAATGCGGGTCATAACCTTGATCGTAGTGGAGGTGGAAGGGGGAATCAGAGGATCCTCATCAACAGAGGGAACATCAGTGTTGTCATCAGTTTGGCGACGCCTGGGAGCTATTTTCTTTACTGCACCACCCCCTTTGATATATGAGTTACAATCTTTAGCAATTTCAGCCCCAAAATCAACATTGTAATATTGAAAAATTTTTGTAAGAAGCATGCCATATGGTAACGCATTTTTAGTATTGACACAAGCATACATATGTCTCACAAGCAAGTAAGCAAAAGAAATGGGAATTTTTGAAAGTAGTGCATACAGAACCAGTGTGTCACAAAATGATACTCGCTGAAAAGAGCCGCTCTGAGGTAAGAGGATGTGATTTACAATCCGATGCAACTGGGCACGGACTGGGCCAAGAGACTTATGAGTAGGAGTATTACCTTCAAGGAGAGGGATATTGATGCAGACAGTGCTTAGGGCATCAAAGTAAGAGACATTGAGCGTTTCGTCCCACTTACCAGAGGTATAGACATCAAGGCCTCGGTCCTGGTAATCTAAGGCCTTGCCTAGGTGATATTTATCAAGAATGATCACTTTCCCTTTGACAAAAGACGCGATTCTCCCTTCTTTGTAGGTCATGTTGCTATAGAACTGTTTCACCAGGTCAGGATAGATTTTCTCTTTGATGGACAGTATGGGTGTCCAACCTTGACATGCAAACAATGGGGTAAAGTTCAGTCCTTTCCTACGGAGTTTGTCTAGATTGACAAGCTTAGAGGGACAGAGATTACGCTAGTACACATCTTTGTAGAAAAACAGGTAGTTCATGAGAGATTGATAGCGACGACGATCAAAAGACTCGTGGAAAAAATCAACATAGAAAGACTTGTAAGCAATGGGGTTTGACAGTTTGGGTTCAGAGACAGAACGAAGAGGAAAGTCGATGACTGTACCGCGGGTATGGCGAGTCTGAGTAGGGCGAGTCTCTTCGTCTTTGTGAAGAGGCCTCTTTCCTCTGGAAGAGCTGGGTTTGGAGGAGCTGGGCTGAGAGTTGTTTGGCGGAGGAGGAGGTGAAGGTCGAGGAGCAACGCCAAGGCGGCGAGCAGTGGTCTTGGTGTGAGCCATATCAGGAGAAGGGTTTGGTGATGATGGAGGTGGAGAGTGAGTAGGTGATTGTGAGGGAGAAGAGTGTGTGTGATCAGAATGGTGGGTGCCGCTATGGGAGCCTCTGCGAGCAGTTCTCTTCTTTCGAGCCATTTTATAGAGCACAGGTTGAAGAAGATGAAGGAGTGGAGATAGTAATGTGAATGGATGCATGTAGTGGGAGTTATTATAGGCTTGAGAAGTGTAAAGGTTGCACCTTGAAAAGATAAAAATCCAATCTTTGGAAAACGTTTTGAAAGTTACAGCTGTAACCTTCGTACGTTTGGAAATAAAGTGAGAAGCAAACAAAGGATGGAACTTAATAAAAGGATGCAATGTAAAAATGAAGCCCTAATGCAAATGTTAAAAGTTTGAGACGGCAAAAAAATTGAAGTAAGTCCAGTGGTCCAAAAAATTAAATTGAATTTAAGCCCAAAATTTTTTTTTGAAAACCCACTATTCATAAAGGCTTAGTCAAGTAAATTTGTTCCAAAGCCCAAACCATTGAAAAGTCCCAAAGTTTTTATTAAAGAAAAGCCCATGCATCCAGAGACTGCGTCAGCACATGAAGTCCATCATTCAGATTTGAATTCAGTAGCTTATAGAGGTTTACTCATCATCTGCCAAAGAAAATCTCACCGCGATTTATGAGACAAAACACTAAAAATCTCATTAGCAGAGTCATTAAGAAAACAAAGATGAGACAAGAATGCCCAATTCAGTTCGCAGCTTACAGAACCTCTCTTCTATCAATGGTTTGGTGAATATATCAGCTAGCTGACCTTCAGAATTAACAAACTGAATATCTAAATTTCCATTTTGCACATGTTCCCTAATAGAATGAAAACAAACTTCAATGTGCTTTGTTCTTAGTGCAAAATAGGATTTTTGGAAATTTTAATAGCACTCATGTTGTCGCAAAATAATGGAATATTAGATACTCTCAGTTTATAGTCAGCTAGTTGAGTTTTCAACCATAATAATTGAGAACAACAAGAGGAGGCTGCAATATACTCAGCTTTGGCTGTTGAAAGTGCCACCGTAGCTTGCTTCTTGCTAGACCAAACAATGAGGGATTTCCCAAGAAAGCAGCACATGCCACTTGTGCTTCTTTTATCAATCCTATCCCCAACAAAATCTGCATCACAGAAACCCACTAATTGAAAAGAATCAATCTTAGGAAACCATAAACCATAGTTAGTGGTACCAAGCACATATCGGATGATTCTTTTGATAGCTGAGAGATGGGACTCCTTAGGCTTTGATTGAAACCGTGAGCAAACTCCAACACTTTGGATGATATCAGGCCTTGAGGAGGTAAGGTACATCAAGGATCCAATCATCCCTCTATAGCGTGTCTCATCAACATTTCTATCATGTTCATCCTTATCAAGCTTGATATTAGGATGCATGGGGGTTCCCATTGGCTTAGCACAGTCCAGCCCAAAATTCTTGACAAGTTCCTTTGCATATTTTTCTTGATGGATGAATATGCCTTCTGTAGTTTGCTTGATTTGCAAGCCGAGAAAGAAATTGAGCTCTCCCATCATGCTCATATCAAATTCATTGGTCATTAGCTTAGCAAAATTTGCACACAAATTTTCATTAGCCGAACCAAATATGATATCATCAACATAAACTTGCACAAGAATAAAATGATCATGATAATTTCTAATAAATAAAGTGGTGTCAGTGGCTCCTCTTTGAAAGTTGTTTTTCAATAAAAATGAGCTAAGCCTCTCATACCAAGCTCTAGGAGCTTGTCTTAAACCATACAAGGCTTTGGCTAGTTTGAAAACATGGTTAGGAAAAGTTTTGTTTTCAAACCCAGGTGGTTGAGCCACATAAACCTCTCTATCTAATATACCATTGAGGAAAGCACACTTTACGTCCATTTGGAATAGCTTGAAACCACAATGAGCAGCATATGCAAGAAGCAGTCTGATGGCTTCCATTCGAGCTACAGGTGCAAAGGATTCATCGAAATCAATCCCTTCCTCTTGATCATATCCTTGAGTGACCAATCTAGCTTTGTTTCGGACTATGGATCCATCTTCACCCAATTTGTTTCTGAAAATCCATTTAGTGCCGGTGACTTTCTTTCCATTTGGATAAGGCACTAATGACCAAATCTCGTTCTTCTCAAATTGCTGCAATTCTTCCTTCATAGCTAGCACCCATGAAGGATCAGCAAGAGCTTCTTGGATGTTTTGAGGTTCAATCTTTGATAAGAGAGCAATGTTGTTGGATTCGGCTATTTTCAAAGATGAACGAGTGGTTCTACCAGTGGAAGGATTTCCAATTATGAACTCTTCAGGATAGTTTTTCAGAAATCTCCATTCTCTTGGTCTCCTTGAATGATTTGAGGATTCAGGTTCCTCTTGATCAATATTTGCCTCTGCATCAGTGTTTTCTGCAGCAACAGGAGATAATTCCAAATTGTCTCCTGCAGAATTGGGATTATCGCTGCTAACAGATGCAACTTCATGAGAAATTGGATTTTGTGGAACTGGTTCAGTAATCCTTGGAGCCTCAACTTCAAAACCTGGACTATCATCAATACAAACACTGGGAACATTGTTAGATTCACAGAAAGTGACATGCATGGTCTCCTCAACTGTTTTGGAGTTCTTGTTGTAAACCCTATAGGCCTTGCTATTTGTGGAATAACCTAGAAAAATGCCTTCATGTGTTTTAGGATCAAATTTTCCTAAATTTTCTTTGATATTCAGAATGAAACACTTGCATCCAAACACATGAAAATAGCTAAGATTGGGAGGATGCCCTTTCCAAAGTTCATATGGTGTTTTCTTTAAAAACTTCCTAATAAGGGTTCTATTTAAAACATAGCAAGTTGTATTTACAACTTCAGCCCATAAGAACTTGGGTATTTCATATTCACATAACATAGCTCTAGCCATTTCTTGTAAACTTCTATTTCTTCTTTCCACAACACCATTTTGTTGAGGTGTCCTTGGACAAGAGAAGTTATGTGATATGCCTTGTTCATCACAAAAAGATTCAAAGAATTGATTTTCAAATTCCTTACCATGATCACTTCTAATTGAAACAATTCTAAAACCTTTTTCATTTTGAATCTTTTTGTTGAAATTTTCAAGAACAGAAAAGGCCTCATGTTTATGAGAAAGAAAGAACACCCATCCAAATGTAGTATAGTCATCCACAATTACCATGCCATAACTCTTTCCTCCAAAACTTTGAGTCCTAGTTGGTCCAAACAAATCAAGATGCAACAACTCCAATGATTTCTTAGTAGAGACATCTTCCTTGGGTTTAAAAGAGGTTTTAATTTGTTTACCCATTTGACAAGCATCACAAATGATGTCCTTATCAAACTTTATATTAGGAAGATGGTGCACGAAATTGTGTATGCCAATATAAATGGACTATTTAACACATCTTCGTACCACTAACCAGCAAGTGCACTGGGTCGTCCAAGTAATACCTTACGTGAGTAAGGGTCGATCCCACGGAGATTATTGGTTTGAAGCAAGCTATGTTTATTTTATTATTCTTAGTTAGGATATTAATTAAAATTATCAGTTGGAATTATTAGAAAAATAAAAGAGTGTGAAATAGTTACTTGTTGTGCAGTAATGGAGAATATGTTGGGATTTTTGGAGATGCTTTGTCCTCTGAATTCCTGCAACATAATGCTTACTCACTTTCATAAATGCAAGGCTCCTTCCATGGCAAGCTGTATGTAGGGAATCACCATTGTCAGTGGCTACCGCCCATCCTCTCAGTGAAAACGGTCCAGATGCTCTGTCACAGCACGGCTAATCAGCTGTTGGTTCTCGATCATGTTGGAATAGGATCCATTGATCCTTTTGCATTTGTCATCACGCCCAGCAATCGCGAGTTTGAAGCTCGTCATAGCCATTCAATCCTTGAATCCTACTCGGAATACCACAGACAAGGTTTAGACTTTCCGGATCCTCAAGAGTGGCCGCCATCAGTTCTAGCTTATACCACGAAGATTCTGATTAAGGAAGCTAAGAGTTAATCATTCAATCTGATGTAGAACGGAGGTGTTTGTCAGGCACATGTTCATGGATTGAGGAAGGTGATGAGTGTCACGGATCATCACCTTCTCCATAATTAAGCGCAAATGAATATCTTAGATAGGAACACGCATGTTTGAAAGGAGAAACATAAACAATTGCATTAATTCATCGAGACGCTGTAGAGCTCCTCACCCCCAACAATGGAGTTTAGAGACTCATGCCGTCAAAGTGTATAAAATTCAGATCTGAAAATGTCATGAGGTGCAAGGTAATCCTCTACAAGTTGTTTAAATAGTAAACTAGTAACCTAGGTTTACAGAAATTAAGTGAACTAAGATAATTGGTGCATAGATCCACTTCTGGGGCCCACTTGGTGTGTACTGGGGCTGAGACTAAAGCTTCTCACGTGCTTGGGCTGTTTCTGGAGTTGAACGCCAGGTTGTGACGTGTTTTGGGCGTTGAACTCCAACTTGTAACCTGTTTCTGGCGCTGGACGCCAGACAGCAGCATGATACTGGCGTTGAACGCCAGTTTACGTCGTCTATCTTCGCGGAAAGTATGGACTATTATATATTTCTGGAAAGCCCTGGATGTCTACTTTCCAACACCGTTGAGAGAGTGCCAATTGGACTCCTGTAGCTCTACAAAATCCATTTCGAGTGCAGGGAGGTCAGAATCCAACAGCATCAGCAGTCCTTTTTCAGCCTAAACCAGATTTTTGCTCAGCTCCCTCAATTTCAGCCAGAAATTACCTGAAATCACAGAAAAATACACAAACTCATAGTAAAGTCCAGAAATATGATTTTTGCTTAAAAACTAATAAAATTCTATTAAAAACTAATTAAAACATACTAAAATTTACATGAAATTACCCCCAAAAAGCGTATAAAATATCCGCTCATCACAACACCAAACTTAAACTGTTGCTTGTCCTCAAGCAACTAGATAAATAAAATAGGATGAAAAGAAATTAAGAAGCAATAATATATCGGAGTTTTAAGTGAATCTCAGATTCTTATTAGATGAGCGGGGCTTGTAGCTTTTTGCTTCTGAACAGTTTTGGCATCTCACTTTATCCTTTGAAATTCAGAATGGTTGGCATCCATAGGAACTCAGAATTCAGATAGCATTATTGACTCTCCTATTTTAGTATGTTGATTCTTGAACACAGCTTCTTATTGAGTCTTGGCCGTGGCCCTAAGCATTTTGTTTTCCAGTATTACCACCGGATACATAAATGCCACAGACACATAACTGGGTGAACCTTTTCAGATTGTGACTCAGCTTTGCTAAAGTCCCCAATTAGAGGTGTCCAGAGTTCTTAAGCACACTCTTTTTGCTTTGGATCACGACTTTAACCACTCAGTCTCAAGCTTTTCACTTGGACCTGCATGCCACAAGCACATGGTTAGGGACAGCTTGATTTAGCCGCTTAGGCCTGGATTTATTTCCTTGGACCCTCCTATCCATTGATGCTCAAAGCCTTGGATTCTTTTTACCCCTGCCTTTTGGTTTTAAGGGCTATTGGCTTTTTCTGCTTGCTTTTTCTTTTTCTTTCTATTTTATTCCTCTTTTTTTTTTCGCACAAGCTTTTGCTTTTTCACTGCTTTTTCTTGCTTCAAGAATCACTTTCATGATTTTTCAGATCATCAATAACATTTCTCTTGTTCATCATTCTTTTAGGAGCCAACAATTTTAACATTCATAAAATTCAATATAAAAAATATGCACTGTTCAAGCATTCATTCAGAAGACAAAAAGTATTGCCACCACATATAAATAATTAGAATTTTTCTTATTAAGAACTCTAAAAAAAATATTGCCTCTTTATTCTAAAAATCTACTATTTTATTCATGTTTGATGATGATGAGAAAAATAAATTATAACTTAATGGGAATTAAAATCAAAGTAGAGATACTAATTACTACTACTAATATATAACTTCTAAGGTAAATTTCTAATAAGAACAGTTATCACAGAGTTAAGGCAAAGATTAGAACTCAACGACCTTTATTTTGGGAAGTGGATGTTCCTCTAGTCTGTGGGGTGCTTGGTTCTTCAAGGAATAGCTTCTGACGCTTCAGTTCCTTCAAGTCACATCCTTGCTCTTCCTGTTCCCTTAGGTGCCATGATCTTGATGAGTTTTAGCTCGGTGATCATGGCAAATCACACCAAACTTAGATGTTTGCTTGTCCTCAAGCAAAAGAAAGGATAGGAGAGGAATAGAGGGAGAGGCAATTTCGAAACTCAAAAGATATGATGAGTTTGAAAAAGATCTGAAAAAGAGTTGGATTGGAAAAAGATTTGTGTTTATGGATTAAGATATATTTGATATTTTTGAAAAAGGGATTTTAAAAATTAGTGTTTTTAGAAATTAGGATTAAATTTTTTTGGAATTGAAGGATGATATTTTAAAACATGTTTATGCAAGAAATTACGAATTGAAACATAAAAATTAGAAAATTTGTGAAGAAAAATGAATTTTACCTCCTCCCCACCATTCTGGCGTTAAACGCCCAAATGCTGCTTGTTTTGGGCGTTTAACGCCCAATTACTGCTTCTCCTGGGCGTTCAACGCCCAACTGTTGCTTCTTTCTGGCGTTGAACGCCAGGAAGTCCTTTGTCACTGGGCGTTTTTCTGAACGCCCAGGACGCTGTCAATCTGGCGTTAAACGCCCAGAAGGTGCTTCTTTCTGGCGTTCAGCGCCCAGAAGATGCTCCTTTCTGGCGTTTAACGCCCAGATGGCTACCTTTACTAGCGTTGAACGCCCAGTGGGTGCTTCTTTTGGGCGTTCAACGCCCAAAATGTTTCTTACTGGCTTTTTCACGCCAGTGAGCTTCCAAATTCCCTTGTAACTCTGTGAATCCAATCAATTGCTATTTACCTTTTGAAGATACTTTGACATATACATGTAAAAATTAATTAGCAAAGACAAATAAAATTAAATTTTGTGAATGGCTGGGTTGCCTCCCAGCAAGTGCTTCTTTATTGTCCTTAGCTGGACAGTGAGCTCTCATGGAGTCTCACAGATAATCAGAGCAAGGTTGGGACCTCCCAACATCAAACTTAGAGTTTGAATGTGGGGGTTCAACACCAAACTTAGAGTTTGGTTGTGGCCTCCCAACACCAAACTTAGAGTTGGATTGTGGGGGCTTTGGTTGACTCTGCAGTGAGAGAAGCTTTTCATGCTTCCTCTCCATGGTTACAAAAGGAGAACCTTGTGTCTTATAGTTTGCAATGTCTGCAAACCACAGAGCTTCCTGAACAGCAAACAATTGCTCATCCGGAAAGGTTTCAGAGATCTCAGTAGGAGGGAGGGATGCTCCTGCTACTGGTTCTATCCGGGACAGGTGATCAGCTACTTGATTCTCTGTTCCTTTTTTGTCTCTTATTTCTATATCAAACTCTTGCATAAGCAACACCCATCTTATGAGCCTGGGCTTTGAATCCTGCTTTGTGAGTAGATATTTAAGAGTAGCATGGTCAGTGTACACAATCACTTTTGATCCTACTAAGTAGGATCTAAACTTGTCAATGGCATAAACCACTGCAAGTAATTCTTTTTCTGTGGTTGTGTAATTTTTCTGGGCATCATTTAAAACACTGCTAGCATAATAAATGACATGCAGAAGCTTGTTATGCCTCTGTCCCAATACTGCACCAATGGTATGGTCACTGGCATCACACATTAGTTCAAAGGGTAATGTCCAATCTGGTGCAGAAATAACTGGTGCTGTGACCAGCTTAGCTTTCAGGGTCTCGAACGCCTGCAGACACTTTGTGTCAAACACAAATGGTGTGTCAGCAGCTAGCAGATTGCTCAGAGGTTTTGCAATTTTTGAAAAATCCTTTATAAACCTCCTATAGAATCCTGCATTCCCCAGAAAGCTTCTGATTGCCTTAACATTGGCAGGTGGTGGTAATTTTTCAATTACTTCAACTTTAGCTTGGTCCACCTCTATTCCCTTGTTTGAAATTTTATGCCCAAGGACAATCCCTTCAGTCACCATAAAGTGACATTTTTCCAGTTTAAAACTAGGTTGGTTTCTTGGCATCTTTTTAGAACAAGTGCTAAATGGTTAAGGCAGGAGCTGAATGAGTCTCCAAATACTGAAAAGTCATCCATGAAGACTTCCAGAAACTTCTCTATCATATCAGAGAAGATAGAGAGCATGCACCTTTGAAAGGTTGCAGGTGCATTGCACAAGCCAAATGGCATCCTTCTGTATGCAAATACTCCAGATGGGCATGTGAATGCTATTTTCTCTTGATCCTGGGGATCTACTGCAATTTGATTATAACCTGAATATCCATCCAGGAAGCAGTAGTATTCATGACCTGCTAGTCTTTCTAGCATTTGGTCTATGAATGGTAAAGGAAAATGATCCTTTCTGGTGGCTGTATTGAGCCTTCTATAATCAATACACATACGCCACCCTGTAACTATTCTTGTAGGAACCAGTTCATTTTTTTCATTATGAACCATTGTCATGCCTCCTTTCTTAAGGACGACTTGGACAAGGCTTACCCAGGGGCTGTCAGAAATAGGATAAATAATCTCAGCCTCTAGTAATTTAGTGACCTCCTTCTACACAACTTCCTTCATGGCTGGGTTCAGCTGCCTTTGTGGTTGAACACTGGCTTGGCATCCCCTTCCAATAGGATCTTGTGCATGCATCTGGCTGGGCTAATGCCCTTAAGATCACTGATGGACCACCCAAGAGCTGTCTTGTGTGTCCTTAGCACTTGAATTAGTGCTTTCTCTTTCTGTGGCTTTAAGGTAGGGCTTATGATTACAGAAAAGGTATCACCTTCTCCCAGAAATGCATATTTCAGGGATGGTGGTAATGGTTTGAGCTCGGGTTTGGGAGGTTTCTCCTCTTCCTGAGGGATTTTCAGAGGTTCTATTATTCTCTCTAATTCCTCCAAATCAGGCTGAACATCTTTAAAGATGTCCTCTACCTCTGATTCGAGACTCTCAGCCATATTGACCTCTCTTACCAGAGAGTCAATGATATCAACACTCATGCAGTCATCTGGGGTTTCTGGATGTTGCATGGCTTTGGCAACATTTAACTTCAACTCCTCCTCATTGACTCTCAGGGTTACCTCCCCTTTTTGGACATCAATGAGGGTTCGGCCAGTAGCTAGGAAAGGTCTTCCTAGAATGAGAGTTGCACTCTTGTGCTCCTCCATTTCCAGCACCACAAAGTCAGTAGGAAAGGCAAATTGCCCAACCTTGACAATCATGTCTTCAATCACGCCTGATGGGTATTTAATGGAGCCATCAGCAAGTTGAAGACGTATCCGGGTTGGTTTGACTTCTTCAGTCAAACCAAGCTTTGTGATAATAGATGCAGGTATTAAGTTGATACTTGCCCCAAGATCACATAGAGCCTGCTTGGTACAATTACCCTCTAATGCGCATGGTATCATAAAGTTCCCGGGATCTTTAAGCTTCTCAGGTAAGCTTTTCAGAATGACTGCACTGCATTCTTCAATGAGGTAAACTTTTTCAGTTTCCCTCCAATCCTTCTTATGACTTAAGATCTCTTTCATGAACTTAGCATAAGAGGGTATTTTCTCAAGTGCTTCTGCAAACGGAATCTTTATTTCAAGAGTCTTGAGATAGTCTGCAAAGCGGGCAAATTGCTTATCCTGTTCCACTTGGCGGAGTTTTTGAGGATAAGGCATTTTGGCTTTGTATTCCTCAACCTTAGTTGCTGCAGGTTTATTACCTGTAGAAGTGGGTTGGGAAGCCTTTTTAGAAGGGTTATTATCAGCACTTGTATGTGACTGATCTTCCACTGGCGTTTGAATGCCAGGGGTGGAAGCTGGAGTGGCATTAGACGCCAACTCCTTATCTGTTACTGGCGTCTGAACGCCAGAACTATGCTTCCCTTGGGCGTTCAACGCCGGATTCATGCTTGTTTTTGGCGTTGAACGCCAGAAATGAGCATGGTCTGGGCGTTCAGCGCCAGCCTTATTCCTCTCTGGGCTTTGATTGTCCTCAGAGGGATTTTGAGTAGCCATTTGTTCATTTCTTGGCTTCCTGCTACTTTGAAGTAAGGTATTTAATATTTTCCCACTTTTTAATTGAACTGCTTGGCATTCTTCTGCTATTTATCTTGACAGTTGCCTTTCTGTTTGCTTTAACTGTACTTCCATGTTCCTGTTAGCCATTCTTGTTTCCTGTAGTATTTCCTTGAATTCGGCTAGCTGCTGGGTTAGAAAGTCTAATTGCTGATTGAATTCATTAGCCTGATCCACAGGACTGAGTTCAGCAGTTACTGTTTTAGCTTCTTCTTTCATGGAGGATTCACTGCTTAGGTACATATGCTGATTTCTGGCAACTGTATCAATAAGCTCTTGAGCTTCTTCAATTGTTTTTCTCATATGTATAGATCCACCGGCTGAGTGATCTAGAGAAATTTGAGCTTTTTCTGTAAGCCCATAGTAGAAAATGTCTAATTGTACCCACTCTGAAAATATTTCAGAGGGGCATTTTCTTAGCATCTCTCTGTATCTCTCCCAGGCATCATAAAGGGATTCATTATCTCCTTGTTTGAAGCCTTGGATGCTTAGCCTTAGCTGTGTCATCCGTTTTAGAGGGAAATAGTGATTCAGGAATTTTTCTGACAGTTGTTTCCATGTTTTTATGCTGTTCTTAGGCTGGTTATTTAACCACCTCTTAGCTTGATCTTTTACAGCAAATGGAAACAGTAATAATCTGTAGACATCCTGATCTACTTCCTTATCATGTACTGTGTCAGCAATTTGTAAAAATTGTGCTAGAAACTCTATAGGTTCTTCCTGTGGAAGACCGGAATACTGGCAGTTTTGCTGCACCATGATAATGAGCTGAGGATTCAACTCAAAGCTACTAACTCCAATGGAGGGTATACAGATACTACTCCCATATGAAGTAGTAGTGGGGTTAGCATATGACCCCAGAGTCCTCCTGGACTGTTCATTTCCACTTAATTCCATGATGGAACAAGGGAGATGATATGTATGTTGATATTATTTATTTTATAAAAATTTATTTTATAAAATAAAATAAAAAACGAAATAAATAAAAGAAATTGAAAATATTTTGAAATTGAAATCTGAATTTTTATACAAAATTTTCGAAAATGTAGTTCAAAATTAGTT
This sequence comes from Arachis hypogaea, assembly GCF_003086295.3. NCBI lineage: Eukaryota > Viridiplantae > Streptophyta > Magnoliopsida > Fabales > Fabaceae > Arachis > Arachis hypogaea. Next base: position 18,150,848 of record NC_092043.1, read on the forward strand.
AGAAAAGATATTTTTTTGAATTTTGAATTTTATGATGAAAGAGAAAAACACACAAAAGACACAAGACTTAAAATTTTTAGATCCAATGCTCCTTATTTTCGAAAATTTTGGAGGGAAAACACCAAGGAACACCAAACTTAAAAATTTTTAAGATCAAAACACAAGAAAGACTCAAGAACACCTTGAAGATTCACAAGAACACCAAGAACAAAAGAAAGAACACCAAACTTAAAATTTTTAGAAAACCAAGACAAATTTTCGAAAATTAAAGAAAAAATTAACAAGAAAACACCAAACTTAGAGTTTGGCACAAGATTCAATCAAAGAAAAATTATTTTTGAAAAAGATTTTTGAAAGAAGATGCGCAATTGCCAAGAACATAAGCCAACGCTATAACCAACTGAGCTAAAAATGTAATGTATTTTAAAGATGTATTATTTTTGAAAGTTAATGTTTTGAAAAAGTACAAGAAAAACAAGAAAAGACACAAAACAAGAAAAACTCAAGATCAAACAAGAAAAATAAACAAGAACAACTTGAAGATCAATGAAGAACAAAGAACACAAGTTCGAAAATTTAAAGAAAAATATAAAATATGCAATTAACACCAAACTTTAAACAAGACACTAAACTCACGAAAAGAAATTTAAAAATTAAAAATTGATAAAGAAAAATAATATTTTTGAAAATTTTTTTTTTTAAAAGGGGATAATAAAAGATGTAATTCTAGTGAAAAAAAGGATAAATTCTTCCTAATCTAAGCAACAAAATAAACCTTTAGTTGTTCAAACTCGAATAATCCCCAGCAACGGCGCCAAAAACTTGGTGCACGAAATTGTGTATGCCAATATAAATGGACTATTTAACATAGCTTCGTACCACTAACCAGCAAGTGCACTGGGTCGTCCAAGTAATACCTTACGTGAGTAAGGGTCGATCCCACGGAGATTATTGGTTTGAAGCAAGCTATGTTTATTTTATTATTCTTAGTTAGGATATTAATTAAAATTATCAGTTGGAATTATTAGAAAAATAAAAGAGTGTGAAATAGTTACTTGTTGTGCAGTAATGGAGAATATGTTGGGGTTTTTGGAGATGCTTTGTCCTCTGAATTCCTGCAACATAATGCTTACTCACTTTCATAAATGCAAGGCTCCTTCCATGGCAAGCTGTATGTAGGGAATCACCATTGTCAGTGGCTACCTCCCATCCTCTCAGTGAAAACGGTCCAGATGCTCTGTCACAGCACGGCTAATCAGCTGTTGGTTCTCGATCATGTTGGAATAGGATCCATTGATCATTTTTCGTTTGTCAGCATGCCCAGCAATCGCGAGTTTGAAGCTCGTCACAGCCATTCAATCCTTGAATCCTACTCGGAATACCACAGACAAGGTTTAGACTTTCCGGATCCTCAAGAGTGGCCGCCATCAGTTCTAGCTTATACCACGAAGATTCTGATTAAGGAAGCTAAGAGATAATCATTCAATCTGATGTAGAATGGAGGTGTTTGTCAGGCACACGTTCATGGATTGAGGAAGGTGATGAGTGTCACGGATCATCACCTTCTCCATAATTAAGCGCAAATGAATATCTTAGATAGGAACACGCATGTTTGAAAGGAGAAACAGAAACAATTGCATTAATTCATTGAGACGCTGCAGAGCTCCTCACCCCTAACAATGGAGTTTAGAGACTCATGCCGTCAAAGTGTATAAAATTCAGATCTGAAAATGTCATGAGGTGCAAGGTAATCCTCTAAAAGTTGTTTAAATAGTAAACTAGTAACCTAGGTTTACAGAAATTAAGTGAACTAAGATAATTGGTGCATAGATCCACTTCTGGAGCCCACTTGGTGTGTACTGGGGCTGAGACTAAAGCTTCTCACGTGCTTGGGCTGTTTCTGGAGTTGAACGCCAGGTTGTGACGTGTTTTGGGCGTTGAACTCCAACTTGTAACCTGTTTCTGGCGCTGGACGCTAGACAGCAGCATGATACTGGTGTTGAACGCCAGTTTACATCGTCTATCTTCGCGCAAAATATGGACTATTATATATTGCTGGAAAGCCCTGGATGTCTACTTTCCAACGCCGTTGAGAGCGTGCCAATTGGACTCCTGTAGCTCTACAAAATCCATTTCGAGTGCAGGGAGGTCAGAATCCAACAGCATCAGCAGTCCTTTTTCAGCCTAAACCAGATTTTTGCTCAGCTCCCTCAATTTCAGCCAGAAATTACCTGAAATCACAGAAAAATACACAAACTCATAGTAAAGTCCAGAAATATGATTTTTGCTTAAAAACTAATAAATTTCTATTAAAAACTAATTAAAACATACTAAAATCTACATGAAATTACCCCCAAAAAGCATATAAAATATCCGCTCATCAGAAGACCTCTAACTAAGCCTCTCTTTACAAGCTTGGAGATTTGGAACATGCTAGCATGTCCTAACCTCTTATGCCACATCCATTTTTCAGATTCCATTGAAGAGAAACAGGTTACATTTTGAACTTTTAGATCATCTAGAGTGATACCATAAACATTATCACTTCTTTTGGCAACAAATAAAACAGCCTCTGTTTTCTCATTTATGACTCTACAATCAGAATTCCTAAAAGTTACAACATATCCAAGGTCACACAATTGACTTATGCTCAATAGATTATGCTTTAACCCATCAACTAAAAAGACACTATCTATGCAAGTTGAAAAATCTTTACCAACCTTACCAATGGCAATTATTTTACCTTTACCATTATCTCCAAAAGTGACAAATCCTCCATCATACTTGTTGAGTTTAATGAAGAAAGCATCCCTTCCGGTCATATGCCTTGAACATCCACTATCAAGATACCACATGTCCTTTTTCTTTTTGGATGTAAGGCAAACCTGCATGTTCTTCAACTAACCTTAGGTATCCAAATCCATTTGGATCCTTTGATGTGAAATCTTCTTGGTTGCCCAAGAGCATTAAAATCATGAACAACTTTATATAACTTACTATCATTACCAAAAGACCTAAGAAGGATGAAACATTGAGGAGGATCATGACCATTTCTATTGCACTTGTAGCACTGACTTTTGCCCACTGATTTCTGGGGTTTGATGAATCCTTTTGGTTTGAAAAGCTTAGAAGAGGAAGATTCAGATTTTTGAAATTTTGGTTTGAAAACTGATTTATTTCCTTCTATGAAACCAAGTCCAGATTTTTCAGACCCAAACCTTTGAGAAGCAAGCAGTTTGTTCAGATTTTGAGAACCTTGAACAAACTTTTCTAAGTCTTCATTCAAACTTTTTATTTGTTCATTCAGCTTTTTGTTTTCAGAAATCAAATCAGTGGAGGCAGTAACTTCATGCTTGAGTTTGAATTTTTCTAATTCAGTTCGCAAGGCAATGTTTTCTTCTTTTAAAAACTTTTCATTATTAGTTTCATTTACCTTAACCTTTTTCAAAAGAAGATCATTTTCTGTCCTCAAAGCCTCATTTTCTTTCTTACATTTAGCATACTTATCTAAGAGTTTCTTAGAGTTCACAAAAATGTCTTTGATAATGTAGTGCAGTTCATCAATAGATAAGTCAGAGAGATCTACCTCATCTTCATCATTATGATCTGCCAACAGACATAGTTGAGCTTCTTGATTTGAGCTTTCTGAGCTGGTGTCGTTCTCCAAGTCTTCCCATGTTGCCATCATCACCTTCTTTTTGTCTTTCTTGGATTTTTTGTCTTTCTTAAGTTGAGGGCAATCTGACTTGAAGTGACCAGGTTCCTTGCAGTGATGGCATGTGAACTTAACTTGATCTTTCTTAACATCTTTGGATTAAGAGCTTCCTTTGCCTTTGTTTTTGTATCTCAGTAGTCTTCTCATTTTTCTTGCAAAGAGCACCATTTCTTCATCTGAGAAACTTTCATTAGATTCTTCTCCTTGGGCTGTCATTCTTGATTTTAGTGCTATACTTTTCTTTTTATCATCTTTGTCTTGAGACATGTGAGTGGTTTCATAAGCCAGCAGCTTGCCTCTCAGCTCATCATAGGTAATTTTGATCAAATCATTCCTTTCAGAGATGACTGTGCTTTTCACTTCCCATTTCTTAGTAAGACTTCTCAGAATCTTTCTTACTAAGGTTTCTTCAGAGTAGCTTCTTTCCATGGCATCCAGATTGTTGATGATTATTGAGAACCTTTCGAACATTTGATCAATGCTCTCATCTTCCTTCATACTGAACATTTCATACTCCTTCATCAGCATGTCAATTCTGGTCTCCCTCACTTGCTTAGTGCCTTCATGAGTGAGTCTGAGCTTATCCCAGATTTCTTTCGCTGTTTTACACCTTGACACTTTTCTAAACTCTTCAAAGCTGATTGCACAGTGCATCAGGTTGATTGCCTTAGCATTGAGTTCAATCTTCTTCTTTTCTTCATCTGTCCATTCGTTGTCCTCCTTTGCCACAACTTCTCCATCAGCATTCTGTTTGGTGGGAACATCTGGGCCGTTGAGAATGATCTTCCAAATATTGTAGTCGATCGACTGCACGAAGATTCTCATTCTTTCTTTCCAATAAGAGTAGTTGCTGCCATTGAAGTAGGGAGGTCTATTATTGGACTGCCCTTCAGTGAGAGTGAAAGCCACGATGTTGGGATTCATGTTGTTGGCCATGGATCTTTACTCCAAGCTGTGAAGCTTGCCTTCTTGAGACCTTGCTCTTGATACCAATTGATGGTTCTAGTTGAACTTGAGAAGGGGGGTTGAATCAAGTTGGTTTAAAACTTAAAGTTTCAAACTCTGTTTTACTGTTGCTCAAGTTACAGGAGATTATTTGAAATAGTCTCATACGCAAAACATTAAAAGAGGAGAGAAGAGGAGAATGAGGCCAGCATGTATCCTGGTTCGGATTCTCAGTGCCATGAATCCTGCATCCAGTCTCCACCACAAACCATGGTGGAATTTCCACTATAATTCTCAGATTACATACACAAATACTATTGAATTAAATCTTAATCCAACTAGTATCTCCCCTAAGCTCTCTTCACTAAAGCTTAGCAAACCCAAAGTGCTATCCCAACTTGGAAGGAGAATCTACACAGATTCAATTCTCACCAAGTGCTAACCCAACTTGGCAAGGGGAACTAATCCTAGTTCATACACCCAAATTACATCAGAAATCAGTGGCTATTTTGCATCACTCTTGCCTTTTCTCTCTTGGCTTTTGAACCTCACATAATTGCCTTTTTCAAAATAGAAAATAACGCAAGACAGCCATAACATAAAATCAGAATTAAGTTTGAGTAAAAGAAAGAGATTCCAGCTCTGTGTTAGAGATGGTGCTCTCAGTGTGTGTGCTCTCTTCCTTTTTTGAGATGTTTGAGTGAGGCTTGTTATATATCTTCAGCTAGGCTTCATTGTAGCTTCATCCTCTTTGCTTTTCCTTGCTGCTCGTTAGAGTGGTCTTTGATGGCATGCAGTCCTTTCTTTATCCTGCTCCACTTTCCCTACTGTCCGAGGAGCTCCACCACTACCTCTGTTGTCCTTGGTGTTTCTTTCTTCCTTGGCATGTTCCTCTTTTCCATTCTGCTCCATTTCCTTGCTGCTGCTCTATGCAAGTTTGTGTTTTGCATAACCACGATCCACAGCAGTGCTTTGGTGATGTCCTTGGGTTAGTGTGTGTGCCCTTTGTGTCCTTGCTTGCTTTTACAGAGCTACACTTGTCCTTGCATGATACAGCTATCCTCATATTACTTTTAGCAAATATATACATAATCATTTAATGTTGCTAAACGGTGCTATGAGAAATTGTTGGACTTGTTTACTTCACTAAGGAACAAAGTGAGCTGTTTTTCTATTTTCTGTGATGGGCTAATGCAGCATAAGCTGATATGCTTGGGCCTGCCACAATAAAGCACACATTAAACAATATTGGGCTTTCAACCCAATTAAATGTTTGTCATCATAATGTGACCCAAACTCAAACTAGGCTCAACAGATTTTAAGACTCGACTCAGTCCGAATTCGAAGTGTATTTTATCCGGATTCGCATTTGTTTTTTATTCAATATTATTTTTGGGTCGAGTTCGGTTTGCTTCGAATCATCTGATCTGGTTGGAAGTCACATTTTGAAATAAAAAATATATTTTACAATGAAATTAATAATGTCATATTACATTTTTATATTTCAATTAATATTTTTTATATTATATGATATTGTTTTGTTTTAAAATAATTTATTTTGATATAAATATGATATAATATTTGTTAAATTTAATTTTTTAAAATAAAATTTCATTACTTTAGTATATAAAATTTACAAATTTGTATATACTAATTTTGCATCGAGTGAATTCATTTTAAACCGGTCTTTTTGAGGTCGGGCCAAAATAAATTTGGTGTTCTTTTAGAGTTGGGTTTTGACCTAAGTCCGTCTAACTAAATCCGGCCCGTCCCATAAACACTCCTAATTAAACGGACTCTATGAATAATTTTTGAAAAAGTATAAGGAGCCAATGGTCTAAGCGTACAATGTGTACAATGGAGGTTTAAGAAGTATTAGAGATATGATCATTAGTGTTACATTGTCCTGTCAGGTTACGCTTTTGGGATGAGTGGGTTCATGACATGGTATTAGAATTCTAGATCCGAAAGGTCAAGGGTTCGATCCTTGGTGAACTTTAAAATTAACTTAAGTTTTTAGGATGAGTGATTTGATGGATAGTGTGGGTGATGTTCATTTTATTCATGGACCAAAGCTTTAGCCCATCGGTCTGGTGGTTTTAAGGGGTATTCAAGGTGAAGCATCAAAAGTCTTCCGGCAAAGGTGGTCCGGGCGGCGTGTCCCGCGGTGTTTTGCGGCGGTGTGATGGACGAATACTCATGGTGGTGGAGGAGCTAGAGGAGAGTTGATGCTTGATGTGGAGGCTCACACTTGAGGGGGAGATTGTTAGTGTTGCAAGTGTGAGGAGTGTTGAAGTTAGTCTCACATCTAAGAAAGCATGGAAGAGTGAGGAGTTTAAAAGATGAGAGACCCATTAACTTGACACCTTAAGGTTTTGAGTTGGATGTGGTATCTTCTCATCTTATGTTCTCTCACTTGATTCCTCTACGAAATCTCCTTGATTGTCGAGAGCTCCCCATGGTTAGCCCAAATTTTTTTGTAGCTTCAATTTGATTTTCAGCAACCATTTCACTTAGTAATGAAGATTAGAGAACTATTAAATCTTAATTGGGAAGTTCAATTCAATCTTATTAAAAAGAAGGTTAGTATTATGACTGATCTATTAACAAAGAGAGGAACATGGAATGAAGTAGAATTCACCAAGTGGTTGGAGCCTTGGTTGGAGTTGCGCGACCCTCTCTTCCCGTGACCTTATTGTGCTGTCTTGTTGCTAAATTTTTCTTGTTTCTGAGACTGAGTTTCCTGTTCTAATTAACTCTTTTTTAGACAAAAAAAAAATGCACTATAATTTTCTCATTTAAAACTTTTTCACCAAATTATAAATTTATAATTATTGGAACATAAATACTGTAACCTTTCCGCCTAAGTATAGCAAGTATAGGCATTACACCATCAACTAAGAATGAAACAAGTCCACATACAAAAAGCTAATTCAATACCCAACCAGTGGTAAGTACATAGACTGCGTGGCATAACAATTTTTAATAATTATGCTATTTATATGCACTATTCTATAGATATTCAATTCAATAACTGAACTACTGATGATTAAAGAACATAGAACTAACCAGATGATCAAATTATGAAACCAAACTTACAAAGAGAATCATTATAAAGAAATTCATAATTCATAGAAAAGATAGTTAATTACTGAAAAGGGTAGAACATAAATAGTTTTGTTATATATTAGGCTTTAGCCATTAATTAGCTTCATGCATTTACTATCTTCTTAATTTCCGTTTATATTAAACTTGCGTGACATTAACATACATAGTTACATACAGACTCATATATTGAAATAAAAATTAAGGTCTATGTCATGAAAACGATATGTGACTGGGACAAAGTCAAATCACTACGAATATTTTTAAATTTATTCAAGATAATATTATTGAAGACACAGCCAATTGGAGCAAAAAAGGTTTAGTCCACCAGCCGTCAAAGAAGGGACCCAAGCAATTAGGTAGGACCCCAAACAATGACACTAATTGAGGATATGACCAAACGTCCAACCGCTAATCACTAACAGAATATTTCAATGTATATGTGTGTGTCATATTGATGTGTGGTTTTGGACTTTTGGTTTCTTTATTGTGGAGAAAAAAAGGAGAATAATAATATCATAAAAATATTAGCAAACAAAGCTTCTTAGGACCCCCTCCCCCAACTTTACATTTGATTGTCGATGTCGTCCTTTTTCCACGCGAAGCATGTGGACTTGATCGCTTCAAAGTTCAAACCATAAATTCCCCCCACCTTATCTTCTTTTATACTTGTTTTTTTAATGTATGATTTCTTTATATATTTTTTATTTTTTTAATATCAAAATAATAAAAAAATTATTTTTATATCATAAAAAATATAATATATAAAAAATTACATATATAATCCTATACTTTTGTTTAAAATAATTTAGGAAATCAACTATAGTATATACCAACTCTCTTTTATATTTAATTTTAAAATTTGAAAATTAAAATACTGAAACTTTTTTTTTTGGATAACAAACTTATTTTTCAACTAGTTGGCTTCACTTTTAATTGGTTCGTGAATGAAAATGCTTTTATTTAGTTTTCTTATTTTAAAAATAAAAATATGTTTTATGTTTTTAAAATATTATAATATATATGTAAAGTAGGCTAATACTAATGCGTTTCGAAAAAAATAAGTGTGACGCTTCTTAGATTTTAAAACTTAAATTATATACTTTAAATCCTAAATTTTAAATTCTAAATTTTAAATCCTAAACTTTAAATCTTAAAATTTTGAATTTTTAAACGTAAATTTTAAATTCTAAACTTTAAATTTAAGTCATTGATATAAAATATAATAAATTAAGATCTAAGACTTATTTAACTAACAAAAAAATATAATAATTCTTATTTAATAAAAAACATTTAAGAATGAATCTGTAAAATATGTAACAATATTGTTATTTCTTCAGTAATGAGTAGGTATGGAGATATTATAGGTTTATTTTTAGAGTTTAATTTTGATGTGTTGACTGTGTAACACAGTCATACAATTATATTCGTTCTTTTAAATGGTCATTCACATTGTAAATGTAAAAGTTAGTCATTTTTACTTATATGACATATTAAATAATTAGATACACATATAAAACTACTACTTTAGATTGATAGTGCGTCAAAAATAAATTCTTATTCTTATTATTGTATGCAAAATTGAAATCATTGACACAAATAGCATGATACTGTTTATTATGTTACGACCTCAAAAAACTTTCCTCTTTGCATCATCAATACCTTATTGATGATACCTGTTGTTTGTGGACCAAGTTTTAAGATATAATAAACAATGAAAAAACTGAAAACGCTTTATTTCTTTTGACTATAGCTATAGACTCTTCCAAAAGTAACCAAGTCAAAAACCAAATAATGATACTGTTGTATTTGCGATGATATTTCAAAACTTAATTTATTGTGTTAAGTGTAAACTGCTTCCTTTTTGCATTGTCATAAACTTCAATTCTCTCATGCGCGGAAATGTAATGATTCAATAAAGTCATTCTTAAACATATTTTTTAAGGACCCTAAGTTTTGTAGATACATTCCTCTTTGTAGCTACAAACACAAGATTATTCAATGATGTTCTGTATTTTAGTTTCTGTAACCGCTTTCTGAAGTTTAAAGTTACATTATGTGCTTCTGATGGTAGCTAGCTAGTATGATACCTCAAAAAGATTACAGTTTACTTCTTTTACAAGTTACAACGAATCACTTTGAGTGCTTTATATATATATATAAGTTTTATTAATTAAGGAATGTTAGAGGATAATAAAATATTTTGCTGGAGTAGAGTAAAGAATTAAGTTGATGGCTAAATAATAGATAAAAACTATAAATTTTCATGATCCCTCCTCTTATTAATTAAATAATTATGTTTTTATAATTTTATTTTTTTTTTACTTGGTTATAAGCCGAAATGCCAAAATGCTAAAGAACTAATCTGTCGCAAATCGAAACTCTATTTAAGAGTTTGTCAAAACTGGCCAATGAGTAAATGCATGCTTTAACCATTAATTGTTTAAGCCGACTAGTGAGTTAACCAAAACTGACCAATAAATCCTAATACTTGTTTAGGCAGACTAGTGAGTCAACTACTAGACTAATCCAATTTAATTTCCTAACTAAACAAATTAACATCAGAAATTAAAATAAAAGTATTTTAAATTTTGCTTAAAATAAAAAAAAAAGTATGTTATAAGGACTAAAATTAAAGAAAAAATAGATTTTTTGAAGATTCAAAATTATTTAAATAAGACAATAAGCATAAACAGAACGATAAGATAAATGACAAACACAAAAATTAGAAGCAGAGGATGGCATGTATGTTTAAAAAAAAAAAAAACTATTTAAGTTATGCTGATTATGACAGCAATATAGTACAGGCAACTCACAAATAGCAAAAAGGATGGAACTCCAGATTTCATGGGAAATAGACAAATACTATGGACTAACAAGATGGGAATATGGGATGATATATATGGAAAATTTACAAAGTTTGTCTCCATTACAATGATATTTACAATTATACATGGTGTTTGTGTTTGTGGATCGGAGGGAAGGGATGGGCATTAGTTGAATAATTGAACCCCATACATAATTCCCCTCTTGTGTTGGATGATTGGTGGTGGAATATTATGATGTAGGAGGAGCAGCGCCGTTGCCGGATCTTGGTTGCCGTAGAAGTTCTATCAGTGTCTCCGCCTGTCACCATAATCACCAACAAGAAGCAACCCAAAAATTAACAATATACTCCCATTAGACACGCAATCAAAATATTAAAGTATCGCCCCTTATTCTTTGCTACATTAAAAATATAACACTTAGAAAAAAAAAACCTTATGAAACCTTATACTTCCTTTTCTTTAGCCATTTTTATCTGGAAAAAAACTGATGTGATGGAGAAAATTGAATATATATAAAATTCATTAGTTTGCCAAAATGTGGAAGTAAACAGCAGTAGAAAATAAGATGAATGATTGTCTATACACCGCCAGAAACAGGGGGAAATGCATGGAAAAAGCGATCACTTTCACCATTGTTACAATAATGGTTGGAATAAACACTGAATTTTAACAAATTAGTTTTTTGCGACCAATCTGTCTCAAAAAGTTTTAAAATAACAAAAATTCTAGATTAAAATTGTTAAAAATAAAAGAGACAGAGCTATTTTTGGCGGTGCTAAATGGAGCAGTGGAGAATGCAGGGTTTTAATGGCGTGGCAGGGGAGTTCCTTGGAAGGTTAGAAGGAGTGTAGAGAGTGCCGTGTCATGGAGCTAAGTTGAGGTGGTAAGTGGTGAGAGGGGTGGTGACACTGACACGACACAATAATGGGAGACACGAATTCAGGAACAGGATTTTATTGTCGGAGTGATGAAAGTGACTCACCTTTTGCTTGGCGCGGTTGGTGCCGTTCTGCGACAGAGCAACCAGAGGAGGAATCGCACCTTCGCGCGCCACCATCGTACGGTAAATCACGCAGTCTTGGCACACCTGTAACAGAATAACCGCCGCTATTTCCTTCTGCCTTTGCGTCCCAACCTCCACCATCTCCACTAGCACAGGTATCCCTCCTTCCTCCACCAGAGTTGCCCTTGCCTCCATTACCGAAACCAAAACGCTTGCCACATAAGCTGACTTGTCTACCATATTCCCACCGAAGTCTGCCATGAGCTCCACCAGCACTTTCATGATCCCCGCCTTGACTGCCTTGATCTTGTTCTCCTTTACTGACGAGCACAGCGAGTACAGCGCCGTGGACGCATCCTTTTTGGCTCGTAAACCGCCGCTTTCTAGAAGGCTTACCAGCGGCGGAATCGCCCCGCACTTCCCTATCGCCGGCTTGTTCTCTTCCACCTGCGAGAGCCGAAGGAGAGCGCAGGCGGCGTTCTCTTTGGCCGCTGGAGTACCCGTCTTGAGTGCACGAACAAGGGGCTTAATCGCTCCGGAAGAAGCGATGGCGTCTTTATTGTCATCGCAGAGGGAGAGGTTGAGAATGGCGGTGACGCCGTATTCCTGAAGCTGAAGGTCCTGAGATGAAATGAGGGAGATTAAAGGTTTGATGGCGCCAGCTTTGGCGATCTTGAGGCGGTTTTCGGGCTTGTTCTTGGCGAGAAGTCTGATCTCCATGGCAGCTTGTTTTTGGTCTTCGATGGAAGAGGATTGGAGTTCGGTGACGAGGTGGGTGATGAGGTCGTGGGAGTTGTCGGCGGTGCAGGCAATAAAGAGGCGGCGAGCTTGTGAGGAAGTGGTGGAGAACTCGCCAGATCTGTCGCTGTTGCAGTCGCTGAAAGCAGAAGAGGAATGGTCACCGAGGGCGAGTTGAGTGAAAGTCCTGCCCATGTAAGTGTAATTGGCCACCGGAATATCCGTTTCCATAGAGCTATGACAGTTATTCAATTCCCAATTATAAGTTGTTACAATTAACAAGAATCTCTAGACTAGTTTGACTTAGTTTGTTTTTCACCTCTTAGAGAGAGAGAGAGAGGGAAGAAATGAAGAGGTGCGTGCCAAATATATGGGAGTGGAGAGTGGGAGCTTCTTTGGCTTTGAGGGGGGCTTATAGGGCTGAGGTCTTGACCGTACCTAATCCCAGTGGTGGGAGCGGCACGTGCGATGACTGTGTCTTCTCTTGTCTTCAACTTCACTTTAAACGCGTGCAGTAAAGAAAGATTGTTTCCAATGCGGAGTGTTGAGTGTGCATCAAAATAATGTTAGAATTTAGTTAAGCTGTGTTTAAAATTAGGCCAAAGTGTAGATTTTAAATTTTTTTACACATAAAGATAATAGGTGTTTAGCTTACAATACAGTTGGCTATAATGTACGAAAATAAAAAACAATATTTTCTGCAGCATTGAGACCCACACAAATCCAAAAATTTGTTTTGTAGTTAGGACATGTAGAGATATCACTTTTTGTTTTTGATATTGGAGTGTCAATGATATATTTTTTAAGATGTAGATTAATGGATGTTATTCTTAAATGGAGGAGTGTTAGGTAAGCAATGATTATTTTGAATAATACGAATAATTATCAATTAAATATAAGTATATTATATTTTAATTTAATACTACTTATTAAATTTATTCTTTTAATCCTATTAATTCACATTGTTTACATATTGTTCAAAAATATTATTAGTTACTTATACTTTTTTAAAATGTAGAATTATTTAATTAAAAAAAGTAAAAGTTATAAAAATCAAATCATTCTATTTGTGAAAGATACAGAAATTAGACAAAGAAATTTTTATTAAAAAATTTAAAGTATTAAAATAAGACTTTTCAATTTGTGTATCTTCTACATTTTTTAAAATATTAAAAATTATAATATTAAAAAATATTACTAATTTTATTTTCATACAAAAAAAAAGTCTAAAAATGTTTATAGTATTAGTTAGTTATTTAACAATGAAGATTTTTGAGTAATTTAACATACTTTAATTAGATGATTATAAAAAGATGTCATGTATCTTTTTTGATGTTGTGATTTATTATCATGTGGTGAATCTAATTTTATTCTTTCTTTTAAGTATCAATTTAATATGTCCATATTAATATTAGTTTTTTGTGCTGTTGTAATAATAATAGCTAATTACTTAAAAGACAAGTTTATTTAACGAATTTTTTATTTAAATAAATATATTAATTATTGAAATAAATAATTTTAAAAATTATTATCGAAATTTGTCCCCCAATTTTATCTCGTTTATACTGTAAATAAGATAAGACATGTGCGCGTGACATGTGTATATCTCGTTTACAGTGTAAACAATATACGTGCAAGTTTATCTCGTATAAACGAGATAAGGCTAGGGGACGGCTATATATAAATTTCATTGACAGCAAGGTTCTGGGCTCCAGTTTGAATCTTTTGACCACTTTCTCCTCTCTTTTACCCTTTTCTATCCATATTATCGAGTAATACAACGATGACACGTGCAGATGTATGTGATTGGGACATCAACAGGCTGAATGAGACTTATTATTATACTGGGACAGCCGACTTTGTGATTAGTTCTGTTATCTTAACTTTTATGTAATCCCATATATATATATATATATATATATATATATATATAGCCATGGTTAAGGTACTTGCCAAGAATTAGAATAAAATTTGTATCACTAGAAATAGGTCATTGAAAAAAATTTGGAACTCTAGTTTATTTTTCGTGTATTAGGTTGTTATTACATAATTGTTAATTTAGTTAGTAACTAGCCAAGTTTGATAATTAGATTATTAAGTTAAGTCAGACTTTGTTGATTAGATTATTAATTACTTTATTGAATGTTTTAAATTCACGTAATGCAATGAAGAAATGTGTATCAATTAAGAAAGTACATATTAACAGAAAATGTGGGGTCGGCATAAATTCAATTAGTAAATACACGTAAAATTTTGTTAGGCAAATGTACAGAATAGTCAAGACAGTTTGATATGTTGATGGACCTATACAATTTTTTATTTTTAATAATTGTGAATATATATTTCTTGGTCAGAGGTCTCGTCTTCTCCTGCCCCGACGAGTGAGTCATACCCTTCCTCCACCCGACGCCATCGTCCTGTATCTGAGGGAGGCTGGATTTGGCGACATGATGCCTTTCAAGGATTTCACATTCGATAACTTCCTAATTACGACATTCGTAGAGCGATGACGTCCGAAGACCCACACGTTCCATCTGCCGTGGAGTGAGGCCATTATCACCCTATAGGACGTGACGAACCACCTTGGGCTACATGCATACGGGGAACCAGTTGGGGGTGCTTCCGTGACTTCTACAGGTGGTACCGCACGGAGACGTGGGAGTTGGTAGAGCGGCTGCTCGGTGCCAGGCCTCCGGTGGCTCCACAACAGGCGGCACAGAAGAAGGAGTCGTTCTCATTGAAGCTTGTTTGGCCGATGAACCGTGTCCACCAGATGCCACCGACGAACGACCCAGAGACCCTACGACAGTATGCTAGGTGTTACATCATGTTACTGACTAGAGACTATCTGATGACGGACAAGTCAAACAACTTGATCCATCTGCGTTGGCTGCAACTGCTTCAGGACTTTGGGCGGTGCCGTGCGTTGTTTTGGGACTCGGCTGTGTTGGCCTGGACGTACCAGACACTGTGCTCGGCAGCACACTGAGGGGTCACTGACATCGCTGACTGCACTCCGCTGTTGATGTCCTGGATATACCAGAGAATTTCTCAGTGGTGTCCACCAGAGTGAGGGATTTTCATGTATCCCATGGTTGCAAGGTAACAACTATTTATGTCTTGATTATGTTTTCAATTGTAACTTTTTATGACATTCTGCATAATGAACTCCTGTTATTCTTTTGATTGGTGTCGGGTTGATAGGATTGTAGCAGCAGAGCAGAGACCAGCATGAGGCGAGGGTTCTGTGATGGAAAGTAGCGATAGACCGGTTACGATTCGACGAGGTTAGCACCACCGTTGAAACGACCACTTTTTAATTTAGTACTTTATTTAGACTTCATTTTTGGTGCAACTTTAAGTAGAAGTACGCACTTACTGAATTTTGTGGTTTGGAATATTATTTACCTTTTGGAATATCAAATATTTATTTATTCTATAACTGTTGTTTCTGTTTATCTGCACACCGTACGACAACCCTGCTTTGCAGGCTCTGTGCCCCTTTGGTTTGTCAAGGAGGAAGAGTGAGGGGACATGCATGTCAATCGTCCCCATCGTCTGCTTCAACATTTTGTCCACGGGCCAGAGTGAGGATGTGTGGTGGCCCGACAGACTTCACGATTGGTACAGCAGCTGGAGTTCACGTTTTGAGGCTGGCCACAGGATCTCCATCCTGCAAACATTTGATTACAGGCTGACCCAGGAGTATTATGATTGGTGGCGTGGCACTTGCCAGGTTAGGCACCTGTCAGGCCAGGACGTACTTGAGGATCCGAGGCTAGCCAGTTACTAGCCGATATCCAGCCCACTGCCATCCAGCCGAGGGGCGTTCTACACCTTCCTCGAGACCATCCTAATCGGCATAGACGTGTGAGGGAGGTCAGGGCAGACACCCGGCCACTTGCTAGGAGGGAAAAGGGTGCCAGAGAGCGCGAACTAAGTGAGGGGGTTAGGAGGGAAAGGGTCAGGCCTTGTTGGGCGTGATTGGAGGTAGAGTCTGACGAGGAGGCAGAGTTCGACAAACATAAGGACCATGGAGACATCCCCTCAGGTGCCGATGATTTACCTCCACCTCCTGTACCTCCTCCATCCCCTGCACCGCGTGATCCATTCGGTTCAGGAGGTCGGCAGCATCGGGCCATCTGGGACACATCATCGCCTGGCTGGCATGACGCAAGCCCATCCAACAGCTATCAGGAGGAGCAGATGGTTGAGGAGATATACTTCGATGATGTCTTCCGGCTTCATATCGCTGACTCGATGTCGATGCAACGCCTCAGGGACCAGTTTCAAACTGGTAAGGAGCAGAGTGTCGGACAGTATTAACACCCATCAGCTCCCGCGCAGACCTCAGCCTGGATGCCGCAGATATCTCCTGCCTTTGGGTCGTCATACGAGATAGGGGTGAGACCGGGTGCCCAATATGTGACACCCCCGTCATATGACTATTGTCTCTTGCTAACTTCATCACTGCTCAGGTGATACCTCCATCCGCTCCACCATCTCACCCTCAGCCTCATGTCCACTAGTATGCCCCTGTTCCTGGCTCCAGAGGCTACTATATCACACCTGGTCCACCGCCTCTACAGCAGCCACATGATCCTGGACTCTAGCACATGCCTCATGCAGACCCTCGACCTGGCCGACTTTAGCACCAGACTCGACCTCCGCCATGTGGTACTGGGCATTGGCTCCACTACCAAGATTCCCACCATCGATGATGACTTATGTTCGTTGTTAACATTATTTTCTAGACTATTAAAGCTGTATTGTATAGGTGTTGCTTGTTTATTAGGTCGAATATCTTGTTTTACACCTTATGTACCAGAATATTAAAATTGTATTGTATGCTCGATGCTTATATGTTTTGTTTATGTATATCCTTTTATAATGATCTTGTTTTTATTATGAAAAAATTTGGTGGAACTTTTAAGGGTGCGACATTAACAATAATAAAATGTAATCGGGACAACATCATTCATCATTTCCAAAATCGGCAAGGATTACATATATATTACATAAACAACAACCACTGAAATCATTTAGTACAATTCTTCTAAAAGTAAACAACTATAATAAAGGAAAACAACTAAACTAAAAGAAAAAAGTAGAATAACAACTACAATAAAAGGAAACAACAATAATAAAAGGACTACCAACCCTAAGCTTCGTCCATGGGTTGGTTGGTACAGCCCTTCCTGGTATGACCGACTCACCTGCAGAGGCCATACCACTTCTCCTGGCGCTCGACCTCATCTATGTCATTCAGAAACCTAGTAGACACCAGTCTCCCAGTAGCCTTCCTGCACATGAGTCAGTTAGGACAAAGAAATATCCCATATCACTCTGGCCATAGGGATCCGTCCGGTATCGGTGAAAACTCCATCTCGTACACTTTGAACACAGCGTCCTGCCTGTAATCAGATGAACATACAGAGCCTACTCAATGCTTGTAGTGGCACACCTGACAAGTGCATGTCGGCATGGGTAGTGGAGAGACTGAAAAAGCCAACAGTCACACATACCCACTGCTAGCCGAACTCAGAAGAAACCTTGCGACCAACCCTTGAACGACTCTAACTCCTCCACAACAAACACGGAAGCCCACTAATCACAATTAGTAACACGCATCTTCGAGATGGCTTATCTCAATGGCTGCCATCAGCCTCTGGGAGAAGCAATTTCTAACAGCCAGTTGTGACTGCGCCTTCTTGCCCTTTGTGATGAACACCTTCTGCAACCTCTCGTACGTGATGCGCACGATGGCAGAAATTGGCAAGTATGTGCACCATTGAGAACTGTATTGATGCACTTCGATAGGTTTATTGTTATATGACCAACCGCCTACCGTTGTCGTAGTGTTGCAGCCATATCTCTTTATTGAAATGACCAGCCCAGTCTGCCATCTCCGACGACAAACCTCTCAAGGCATCCATGTACCACTCGTACCCAGTCTTGCTTGGACTATAAGCAATGTTAATAAGGTATCGTTTGCCCTCGACTTACTTGAAACAAGTCATGAAGTTTTCGGCCATGTGTCTAATACAGTAAGCGTGGAACGCCATAGGAGATTGCCAACCACTGTCATTGGCGCTGAGTGCAGCCTTGATCGCCTACGATCTATCAGAGATAACCAACAAGTCTTCCTGTAGGGTGACATGTTGTCTCAAATTAGTAATGAAGAACGACCATGACTCCGTACTCTCCGACTCCACAATGGCAAAAGCAATAGGCAGGATATTGCTGTTGTCATCTTGTGCCACTGCAATAAGCAACACCCCACCGTATCTGCCATACAAAATCGTGCCATTGATGGAAACAAATGGCTCGCAATGCTTGAAAGCCTCAACACATGATAGGAAAGCCCAAAACACTTTGTCGAACATGCTTCAGTCACGAACTAGAAGGTGCCCGTCATAGTACGGTACGGCCCTGAGCTCACAAATAGTTCCAGAAAGACAGCTCTGCAGTACCTGAAGCAGTTTCGACACCTTGTTGTATGACTCATCACAATCCCCGTATGACTGAGCAATTGCCTTTTACTTTGCCATCCACACTTTTCTGTGGGAGCATTGAAGTGATAGCTCTGTCAGACTGCACCTTGCAGGACATGGATGTTGACGGATGGGTTGGACTGTATCAACGGCAAGATGACCTTGCAGATGAGATTGCTATCCAACTGTTGATAGTCTTGGGACATGGTGGGTACTAAACAAGTATGGGCTCTACCAACCCTCCGAACTTCCCTAACGAAATAAAACATCCATGGTTGGAAACAACTCAATATATAGCAATCATAAATGAGTAAGTATGACTCAATTAAAGTTCAACTCACCAATATCAGAGGTTCTGTCGGAGGAAAACATGGAGACTCCATAGACAGCCATTTTTAGCTTGACGGCAATGCACATGGTACTTTAATCAGTCCGATTCGATTACTCGGTACTCAGCATTTCTGCAATACTGTAGTTATTCGCACCCTGCATCACTGCATCTCAGCATTTGAATCTGTGATCGACCCGAAACTCTACCCCACTGTCTAGGTTGTAATCTTCTTCCCCAGTGTTGGAAAATGGAGACTTTTCATGCATGGCGTCTAGATCCAATGTATGAAAGTGACTTGGTACATCTGATAGGGCCAGAATCGGGTGGGGGTCGGAATGGCGACATGAATCGGTGGTGGTGCGAGAGGTGGTCGTCCTGCACAAATGTCGAGTGTACAGAACCACCACCACCAACATCTCCAATCTCGGCGGAAAGCTCCATCACTTGTTCTGCCATGATTCTCCCATGGATGTCAAACATGAGTCGAACATGCTCGTCCCCCAGGAGTCGAAATAGTCGAAACCAGAAAACTCTATTACCCAACGGTGCTAGCAACCTATACCCCACCCTTCCAGTCTCTCTCGTCCATGTGCCACCAAGGTTGCTCAATATCAAACTCCTTAACTCGGACAACGAACTTACATACCGAGTACACAACAGTAACGGATTTTCACACTCAAATATCACCTAATTATCGTCGTTTCTCATATGACAATTGGGGTAAATACACAAAACTACAAATCTGCTATTACTGGACATTTTTGCCTTCTTTTTGTGAGAAAAATGGGAGACAAAAAGATATGAAATGTGTGTTGAGAATGTCAAGGGTTGCACATCCTTTTATAGATGTCGAAAATTTGTCTTACTGTATCTCGTTTACAGTGTAAATGAGATAAGGTTGGGAGACGAATTTTGATAATAATTTTTAAAATTATTTATTTTAGTAATTAATACATTTATTTAAATAAAAAATTCTTTATTTAACTTGTGAAATATGAATGAAGTTATTAGTATCTTATGGTTTTTATTAAAAATTAATTGAGATAATATATAAAGTATTAAATAATTTTTTTAAATTAGTTAAGATAGTATATTTATATATCATTTATTTATTTTCATCTTTTTATGTAATATTATTATCCATATTAAAATAGTATAAAGTGATTTAGCAGATAATTTCCAGACATAATTTTAATTATTTTTCTCAATATAAAGACATGCACATTAAAATGTTTAATTAGATATTTTTTGTTAGAAATTATATAACTTTAAGAGTGATTTTATTATTTTAAAAAATATTTGTGCTTTTACCAAATGAATTTGCTTAGGAAATGCTTTTATTAATTAATTACTAAAGAAATAAAAAATATAAATAAAATTTAGAAATATTTATTTTTTTACTAATCTTAGTGATTAATTTTTAGATTAACAATAAGTAAAATTAAATATGGGGCCAAGAAAAACAAATTTCTAAGAATTTGTGGATCTTAGTGTGATTTTCGAAGTATATCAGTCACTCTAACAATTCACATGTTACAATACTTTAAAATCTTGACACTTGTTTATTTATATATCTATTTAATATACTAAAATTGGGTTTTTCCCCAATTAATAAGGGTGACGTATCGATCTCTCGTGAGTCTATTTTTCCTCCAAAACGAATGAAATTTTTCATCTATTCTAAATTATTTTATAAAAAATACCTTTATTATAATTATATTATTATATTATAATTAATATTTAATGAATAATATATAATTATACTAATTTAGGAACATATCTTCATTATAATTATATCAAATCAATATTTAATGCACTATTAAACTACTTATCAATTATAACGCGTAATTACTGTACATAATAAAAAATTGCCATAATAATAAATAATTTACATATTTATTTTTATTTTACTAAAGTCTATAAATAATGTTTTTCTGTGGTACATGAATCTAAATTTGAGAGTCAGCTCATAATTTTATATTTAGTATTTTTTTTACTACTTCGTAGAATAAGAATGTATTCTTCATTTTTTTTATTGAAGTTTATCCTTTTAAGGTACACTTTATAATTTTTTATAATATTTTTCATATACTCATTCTATTATATTATTCTTTTAATAATTTATTAATTGTTGTCACTCTAAGTTATTCTTATCACCTAATATTCCAGTTCGATTGTCTTTTACCACAGTCGTTTACAATGCATCACATCCATGAAATACCTCATCGAGTTGTCTTCATTGATTTAAGTTCCAACTACATGGATGTAAGCGTTCAAAGAAGGAGCAATAATCTCTATTTTACCGAAGGATGGTTGGATCTACTCACCTATTATAACCAACCTAATGGAATGTGGTTAAAGTTAGCTTTCTTGGGAGGAGCTCGATTTTTTTATTGAGGAATTGCGTCCACGAAATTTTATAGGGCAAGTTCAAGTTCCATCCCCTCCATGATTTTTACGTCTGCCTGAAAATATTTAAAGTGGAGCACATAATGAGATTGAATTCTCTCGATTTAAGTTCAGTTTTGTTAAATTCGTGACAAACTCGGATATGCAATTTTAACGATTGGTAATATATTTAAATTTTCTTATTTTAAGTTGTTCATTATTAGAATAATTTTATAATATATTGTGATTTTTTTCAGAAATTACCGGCTTTCTTTTGCATGCATGCAATGCCATTGAGAGGAATAAGGGTTAGTTTGGTTTCTTGGGGTGGCAATTTTATACCTTGCCGCATTGCATAGATAGCGGATGATGAAGCTTATTTAACAAGAGGATGGTTTGAATTTGCACGAATTCTAAATGTTAATATTTATGATGTTATTTCAGTAGGTTATCGTTACGAGAATGACTCTATATTATACGTGACTAAGAACTAGAATAGATTCAATATTGTTTAAGTAATTTGGTT
This sequence comes from Arachis hypogaea, assembly GCF_003086295.3. NCBI lineage: Eukaryota > Viridiplantae > Streptophyta > Magnoliopsida > Fabales > Fabaceae > Arachis > Arachis hypogaea. The sequence continues at coordinate 18,172,921 of NC_092043.1, forward strand.
TTAATATTAGTATTTGATTAAATTATAATTAGAAAATTTTAAATTATTGCCTCAATTTATATAGTATGAGTATTTTTTGTGGATGTACTATTTTTAAATAATTTAATAATTAATAAAATGAAGTGATGCCAGATATATTATTTAAGTTTGTTTTTATCCTTTATTTCTTTATTTGTATTTTCATTATATTTGACAAAATATCTCTACCTAAATATATAGTTTTCGTTGACCTAAACACAATTTAGTTGCAATAAAAACCGATTTTATCTATAAAAAATAATGAAACATGTATCTTTTGATATTATATTAATATAGTAAGTAGACATTATGATATAATAATATTTTTAATTGTATTATAATTAGCTCATAAATAATGTATGATTATATTATTTTAGGAAACTTTTTTCATTATAATTATATCAAATCAATATTTAATTATGATAAAATATGTTAATTATAACTATATCATAAAATTATAATAATTACGATAGTTATGTTATATATTTTAATCATTTATATAAGTAAATAAATTAGAAAACAATTAAATCAAATCATGATGGTAAATAATAATATAGAATAATATTATACATTTACTTGCATTATAATTAGCTCATGAATAATGTATAATTATATTATTTTAGAAAAATATTTTTATTATAATTATATCAAATTAATATTTAATATATTATTTAAATTTATCTTTTATATAACAATAATATTATAGATATTTATATATCACTTTTTTAAACTCATTCTTATAAATATTGGCATATATATAATTAATATAGATAACATATATACTTAATAAATATCTTTATTAAATTAATTATAACGATTAATACAAGATAATCTCATAAGTATAACCTAATTATAGCAAGAATTTTTATAAAAATAATTGACTACTAATTTGAATATAATTGATATAGTTAAATTGATACAACCGATAAGATTGAAAATATGTAGCAATTATAGCAATTATTATATCAATTATATCTATTTTATTCTATTCTATTATATAAAAATAGAATTTTTGCATTTAATGATGGAACTGATGTGGCATGCTCTTGAAGTGTTTCCAAATCTATTTCATTTAATTCGTCAAAGCAAATCAATTATAATTAATTAATTATATCAATTAATTAATTTGATTAACCATTCAAATTTCACCATTTATTATAATTTATATAAATTAATTAATTATAATCAATATTCAATGTGTTATTAAACTACGTATCAATTATCGATATTTTTAATTATTCTAATTATATCAATTGATATAGTTCTAATTCGCATTTAAGTATAATAACTTTGTTAGAAGATAGTTGATGCACATATTAATAGTGACCTATTTAATTTGATATCAATTAGTGTATAATAATAATAATAATAATAATAATAATAATAATAATAATAATAATAATAATAATAATAATAATAATAATAATAATAATAATAATAATAATAATAATAAGCCAAGAAGCAATAGCTCAAATGGCATAGTCTCCACATACTCAATTAAGAGGTTGTGGGTTCGAGTCTCCATATTTTCGGTAAAAAAATAAAAATAAAATAATAATAATAATAATAATAAAAAGTCTACATGGTACATGCATTATATTTTAAAAAAGGTAAAATATATTTAAAAAAAATAGGATATCAATAATTAATTGTGATTAATATCAACATCAATAATTAATTCTTATAATTATTTTTGTACGACTAAAAGTTACGGATAGTGTTTTTTTTGTAGAATAAAAAAAGTTTGTGATTCATAACATTTTCATAAAGTTTTATCGTATGAATACAAGATTAATTAGATAATAAATTGAATTTTAATTAATATATTTTATTTTCTGTTCATATTTTTTCATTAATTATCTTACTTTTTATATTTACAGTAAATATTGAATGTAAAAAGAAAAAAATAATATTGAATGTTATCTATTTTATTTATTTAGAGTTATAATTAAATTTGATATAATTATAGCAAGTATCTAGAATTAATAATAACATGATACTACAATTTTAAGTTGTATAATATAATAAAAAAATGTATCAGTTTATGTATGCTTTCAATTAGGACCGTCAAAATGGGTTAAACTAATCAGATCAACCCGTTTATCCATTTAAATGGGCGGACTTTGCCTCTAAAATTAAACTCGTTTAAATTTCGGGCTAAATGGGCTAGCCTGTGTGCTAAATGGGTGGCCCGTTTATTTTTTTTCAAAAAATCAGTACTTATAGCCGATATTTCTCTCGACTTATCAACTAAAAAAAATATATTATTTTTAAAGATTTTTGACCTAAAAGTGATATTTTTTGTCAAAATATTTTTCAAAAAATAAAATTAAATGATAAACGGGGTGGCCCGTTTAACCCATCGGACTGACCATAAACGGTCCGGACTAGAAGTTAAAATTCTGGCCTGCGAATAAAGTGGGCTTAAACGGGTCAGCCCATTTAACCCACTGGCTTAATGGGTCGGGCCTAAATGGACCGGACTAACCCGTTTGACAGCCCTACTTTCTATATAGCAATGATATTATATATCTTTATATATCTCCTCTTTTAGCTCTTTTCTAAAAATATTGGCATATAATTAATGTAGATAACGTATATATTGAGTAAGTATCTCTATTGAATTAATCATAAAGGTTGATAAAATATAATGAAATAAATTTCACCTAATTGTAGTAAGTATCTCTATTGAAGATATTTGCTAATTATTACCGTGTATAATTAGTATATATATATATATATATATATATATATATATATATATATATATATAGAAGGAGTAACAGTGAATTGTTATAATTATTTAATTTATCATCTAGAAAATTCGTACCTCAGATATAAATTTTTTTCTGTTTATTATTTTTCATACCTAAGGGTTACTAATTACGATTCTATCAACAGTGTCACCTATGGTACGGTAGATTATGTAATGAAAAAGTTTGAAAAATAAAGGCAAGAATTATTAGGTTATAGAAAGTCTCATACAAATTTGACAAGAACAAGACAACTTACGTAGAAATGGTTCTCATGGATGATAAGATAAGTTGATTATTTTCCATGATTCTTTCAAGTGATGCTAGGTCCATTTTATAAATATTTTTTATTTATATTTTAAGTTTATTTGACAAGTAAACCCTCGCACGAATCAAAGAAAGTGCGATTTATAGATTTATAAGTGTTAATAGTCTTTATATTTAATTTGTTTAATAGTGTGATAATATAGCTAATATATTTGTTGGTGGATTTAACTATTATTACTATATTATTTATGATCACATTCAGTATATATGTGTGATTTATTGAAGAAAGTAAATTATTAAAATCGATTAATAACTATTTTAGAATTAATCCAATTAACACTGAATTAGAAAAAAAAACAAACAATGCATAACATGTTACTTTTTTATTAATCAAATTATTATAATTCAAATTAATTTTTAAAAAATAATTTAAAATTATAATTTCAATCTTCTCACGTGTATGGCACGGGTAATTATACTTGTATAGAAAAAAATTTAGGAGATCACTCGGATAAAGACGCCTAAAACATCTTTTTTTAAATATGTTTCCATGTTATATTTTAATTGATTTCTATATAATTTATTCGGTGTTCCTCATCACATATTATTAAATTTTTCAAAAGATTTTCTTTCCAAAAATAATAAAAAATATTTAATTTAGACTAAAATAAAAAAGGTAATAGATTAACTATTAGATTTTTTTAAAAGATTATTTACATAAAAAATATATCACATTCATCAATAAATATATATATATATATATATATAACAAACTCTTAAAATTTTTATAAATAAAAAAATAATTAATTTTTATTGGTATAATATATAAAATAATTACTATATTATTATTATATTATAGATTAAAATTTACTAATTTAAATTTTGTTTTTATTTTTAATATAAGCATTAAAAATAAATAATTTTTTTATAACAAGATGTAATGTAACAAAATATATATAATATTAATTAATTTTTAAAAAATTCTGAAAAGATGGTTTTTTCTAATAAAGTGTTATTAAAAAATTAACATTATAAAAACTAATTTCAACCAATATGATATAATAGGTTATTAAATATATTTAATACAAAACACATTGAATATAAATTTTTATTGAGTTTAAATTTTAAATAATTTTTAATTGAATTTTGAATATTTTTATTTTAAAAAGTTAGAATATTTTAACATCATTATTTTTTGTATCTTTTTAATTATAAACCATATAATTAAGAGTAATATTTTAACACCACTAATTAGTCACACATATAAAAATACAAAAACAATTCTATTGTCATAATTATAATCTAACTTTATAAGCAATACAATACAATGAAACTATATATAAGTAATATAACTAAATTTTATCCACATCTATAGTCACATTTCATAAATAATATAATTAAATTATATTTATGTTTATAATTAAAATATGAATAAAAATACAAAAAATTATCAGGATGGTTAATTTTTTTCGTTCATAATTTTTTTTTATTTTTGTTGTGAAAAGTTTAATTATTTTAATAATTAATTATTTTTTAAAAAAGATAATTGAATAACACAAAAAAATCTTATTAAGAGTAATTTATTTATATATGATTAAAAAATAATTGAATAATTATATACGGTAAAAAATTAATATTATTAAAAATTAAAATTAAAATTTATTTTAAAATTAAAAATAAAGTTTATTTAAAAATAAAATTAAAAATCATGGTTTTTTTTCTTTTTTCCAAAATTTATCTACGAGTAATTCTATAAATATTTTATGATGAATAAAAATATTAAACTCGTACTAAAATTTATTTTAATAAAATTTATTTTTATTTTACTAAACGTTAAATAAACTATTGAAAAGAATTTTGTTTCCTCCATTGGAAAAGAATGATAAACTTCTATACTTCTATTATGTTATGACAATATTTTGGCCTGTTATTTTTTAATGTACATAATAATAATAATAATAATAATAATAATAATAATAATAATAATAATAATAATAATAATAATAATAATAATAATAATAATAAACAAGTATATCACAGTAAAAAAGGAAGCACGTCACCAAATAATTTATCATTCGAATTATATATGAATCAAATTGATAATATGAGGGCTAATACTACAAAAATCGATAACAAGATTAAGAACTTACAAAAGCTTTCTTAAGATCATAGAAAAAAACGTTTATATTTGTGTGATATATAAAACAACAGCAACAACAACAACAACAACAACAACAACAACAACAACAACAACAACAACAACAACAACAACAACAACAACAATAATAATTACAAAAAAATAAATTTATTTAAAATGAAAGTAATATGATTAAGTGTAATTTATTTAGACTTGATTAAAAAATAATTGAATGTACTATATGCAGTAAAAAATTGATATTATTGAAGGATAAAATTAAATTAAAATTTATTTTTATGTATCGTTTTTGTCTCCAACATTTTTGTTCTATTTAAGTCCCTAACGTTTTAAAATCGTCTCAATTTTGTCCCGCCGTCGATTTTGTTAACGGATCCCTAACGGCAGGACAACATTGAGTCAATTGTGAAACGTTAGGAACTTAAATAGGACGATTGAAACGTTAGGGACAACTTTGAGACTTACCCCAAATATTAGGGACAAAAACGATACTTTACTCTAAATTTTTTTAACTAAATTCATTCGAACAGGCACAAATACAGGGAAAAAAATGCACGTATATATTACCGTTTTTTCTTTTTCAAGCTTTTTTACTCCAAAAATTTGTATTGAAAAGTATAAAAAATGTATTAATATAACACATAAATTTTGCTATGAATGTAATTTGTTGATTGGATAAATCAATATTTTGGATGTGTAATCTTTTAAAAAAAAATTAGTATGCATCACAAATTTGTATACTGTAACTAAAAATTTTTTGTATTGTGTATATTTTATTGGTTGAATGTCAATATTTTAAATATGTAATCTTTTGAAAAATTGTTGTATTGTACATTAAAATTTCATATACTGTGAATTAAAATTTTTATACTCTAATTTTATAAATATATATAAAAGAATATAAATACTCGAAGAGAATGAGAAAGAAAAAAATAAAAATAAAAGAGAAAGACGCTGAAAAAGAATAAGACCTCGTTGAAAAAAAATAAAAAATAAAGAAGAGAATGATGACAGCGATAATGGTGAGCGACGATGATGACAAGTCGATGAACTATAATAGAAGAGAAGGAGAAAAAAGATAAATAATAATAATAATAAGTGTTTATATGTATGATCAATAAAAAGGGCGCTATAACTTAATTAAATACTTTATTTAAAAAAATTTGAATGTCTAAGTTTATTATTATTAATATTAGTAGTAGAAATTTTTATATTTTATTTTAATAAATAGATAATAAATATTATAAGAATTTAAATTTAAATCTCTTATATAAAATTATTTTAATTAATAATATTAACATATAGAAAAATATTAGAAAATCAATAAAATTTTTAATTTTTGATTAATAATTAATTATTAATATTTAAAAATATAAATTAAAAATATATTATTGAACTACTAAACTAAATTAATTAGATTAATAATTAAAATAATAAATTCTATACTTATCAAGGTTGCGAGAACCGGACCGGTTAATAAACCGGTGAGGTCACTGGTTCAATGGTTCACTGGTTCGACCGGGGTTCAACCGGGATTCAACCGGTTTAATTAAATATTAAATAAAATTATTAAAAAAATCTAAAAATAATTTTAAATATATAAATTCAATAATTTCTAACTTAATAAAATTTAAAATTTCACATAATAAATTATCCATAACTTAATATTAGAGGTTCACAAACAACTTCAAACATCAAAGTTTATAACTAAACAAAAAAAAAAACGCACATAATGACAAACCCATAATGTTCTATATTCAAAAGAAACAATTACTAGCAAGTTTTCAACTAATCAAAAGTGCAACTCATCAAAAGAGAAAAAGAATTGAGCCTTTAATGTACTTATATGAATTGATGATGGATAAGAAAATCATAGATGCACCTCAAAGCACAAGTCATCACCAAGACCTAAACATAGCATAATGAATAATTTAGCTCAACTAACAAAAAATGCTAATTAACACAATGCTACTTACCTAAGTGCCAAAGGGACATTGTGAGAGAAGAAGGAAAAAGATTGATAACTACAAAAAATGCTAATTAACACAATGCTACTTCCCAATTAGCTCAGGCTTTTTTGTGTCACTTCAACAACCAAAATGGGCACTAAAACAAAGCTTGTTTTTATTAACTATGTTGATTACTTTGTCACTTTTTAGTGTTGGAATGGTACAAGGCAGCAGCAGAAAACTTCTGGCACCAACATTTCTTGATTTTGGCAGCTATGATTTTTCTCCATTTCCTGATTTTGAATGAGCTGCAATGCTGCATAATTTGTTATAGTAAAGCATCAGATCCAAATCAAACACCAAAGGCAAGAAGCAATAAGAACAAAATGGCAAAAAAAATAGAAGCAAACAATGGATGAATCATGAATAAAAATTGAAGCAGAAGCAAACAGATTCATGAAACAACAAAACCCTATTTCTAAACAGATTCATAAAGCAGCAAAATTGAAGCAGCAAAAATTGAACTCAGATTCATGAAGTAGCAAAATTCATGAAACAGCAACTCAAAATTGAAGCAGCATAAATTGAAGCAGCAAAAATTGAACTTAGATTCATGAAGCAGCAAAATTGAAGAAACAGCAACTCAAAATTGAAGCAGCAAAATTGAAGCAGCAAAAATTGAAGCAGCAAAAATTGAACTCAGATTCATGAAGCAGCAAAATTGAAGCAGCAAAAATAATCCCCAGCTGCCTTCAACGCATCATAATAGAAAGCCAAAAACAGATTCAAGATTCATCAAACAGAAACCAAAATCATGTAATCCAGATAAACATGAAGTAGCAACTCAAAATCATGTAATCCAGATAAACATCAAAGAACATGTTTTCTGTGATAGAGAGAAACAGAAACATGAACAGAAATAGGAACATGAACTCAAATAGGAACAGAACCATGAACAGAAACATGTCCGCATACATGAACCGAGGTGGAAGGCAGAGTATTACCGGCGACGACGGTGGAGGTGGAGAGCTCGGCGACGACGGTGGAGGTGGAGAGCTGGACGACGACGGTGGAGGAGGCGAGCTGGGCGACGACGATGGAGGAGAGGAGCTCCGCGACGGCGATGGAGGAGAGGTGCGACGGTGGAGGTGGCGAGCTGGGCGACTACGATGGAGGAGAGGAGCTCCGCGACGGCGATGGAGGAGAGGCGGGCTCTGTTATTTTTTTTCAAACAGAACAGGCGAGCTAGAAGGAAGCATGTTCAAAATCAAGAAGACAAGAAAATCAGTCTTACCGGCGAATGAGAGGCAGGCTCGGCGAGCTCGTCGAGGTTCGGCGACGAGGAGGCGGGCTCAACGCGGTGGTGGTCGCGGCTGCTGAGGAGCGCTGCTGGGTGGCGAATGAGGAGCGCTGCTGGAATCTGGTGCTTGGTGAGCGGTGGCAATGGTGGCCTTGGTGGATGAGGGGGGAAGAAAGGGGCTGGGAGCTTCGGGGGTTTGGTGGGTGGCTGATTGATTAGGGTTAGGTTGGTTAAGGTTAGTGGTTAACGCGTTCCCCCCGCCCCCTTTTTTTTTTTTTAAATAGCCAAAACGACGTCGTTTGGCTTATGAATTTCCAAACCATTGAACTGCAAAAAAATCGGACAGTTCTTCCGGTTCGCCGGTTAACCGCCGGTTCGACTGATTTTTTCCCCGATTCTTTGCCATTCGATTTTGGAGGTTACCCGGACCGGTTAGGTAACCGGTTCCCAGTTTTTCTAGTTGAACTGGCCGGTCCGGTCCGGTTTTCAGAACCATGATACTTATAGAACATTTCTCTAACATATATCTTTAGGCAACTACTCAAATGAAGATGGCAAAAACATCTTTTCATGAAGATGCTTTGTTTAAAAGTGTGATTTATTTATTTAGCCACACTTTAAACAAAGACAACACTTTTATAAATATCAAAATCTAACCATCCAATCCATCATCCAAGGATCAAAAGAGAATATTTTCACATAAAGACAATTATAAAATCTTCATTGTAGTATCCACTATATCCTTAAACTACATATATATAAATTTATAATGTTGTTATGGGACAGTCGGACACACAGCAGCACATGGTTTGGTGAATGATGGGCGTGGCATAGGAATCAGCACAGGTTACCCCACGCCCAAGGGCCAAGCCCGCTCATATCATTATCAAATTTCTTAATCTCTTGCCTTTTTTATTTTTTAATTTTTATTAATTAAATAGTAAAATCAAAATGAATGCGAAATTCTATAAAAAAAAATTTTAAGTATACTATTATACTGATATATTAGTGATCTTAATTATATATATTATATATAATTTTTAATAATTAAGATCAACAGTTAAATTAACTGCTGATATGATAATATACTTAAAACTTTTCCAATTCTATATACTAGTAGAGTACTAGAGTTATTTAGCTGAACATGAAGAAGAGAGAGGCCATCGAGTTGAAGTGAAAAGCTGGAAGCTATGGGCAAAATCTTATGGGACCATAGTCGGGGTGGAACCCAAGGTAAGATTTAGTGAATTGGATTAAATACGGAAATAGATCCTCTCCAATTTTTTTTTATTGGAGATGATCTACTCTCACTAAATACTAGGTACAATGTACTTTTACTTTTAAGTCTAAGGATTTGGTACGAGGAAATACGCCCCCTCTCCATTTCAACATCTTCCAATTTAGCCAGGGGCCTCATTTATTTATCCTATATTTGGAGGAAAAGAATTTGGGAGAAAAAAAATGCAAAAGAAGGAAAATAATGAAAAATAAGTTTTTTTTTTATTGCATAAGAAGAGAAATTAGGTGGAAGAAAAAAAAAATGACGTAGTGTTTACAAATTACATGTCAAAATTTTTCTCTCAATCATAATATAAGGAAAAATGATGAAAAATTAATAAATTATAAATTTATTCTTTGTGTAATATAAAAAAATAATAATAAATTATAATTTATATATAATATAAATAAGGATATTAATCTAATTTTATTTTATTATATTTTTTTATTTAAATAAAAAAATTTATTTTTTTAATAATTTTTTCTTCATCCAAATTAGACGCAAAAAATTTCATTTTTTAATTTTTTTCTTATCTTTTTTCTATTTTTTTCTTATTTTTCATCTTACATCCATTTTTTTTATTTAATTTAATTTTTTATATTATTAAATTAATTTTTTTCTATAAATAGGGAGGGGTTCGTTTGGTTTAACGTACCAAACACAGGTGAAAAAAAGTGTGAATAATTCTCAAAAAATTATAGTGTATAGATTTATACATTGAGAATATTTTTTGAATATTATCTTTATTATTCTTTAGTACCATAATTATCATAAAATTGTAGTATTTAAATAAAAAATCTCATTAAAAAATACTATATATACCTCTTGAGTGTATAAAAATGTAGAAAGAATATTGTATAATTCCAAATATAGCAGTATTTCTGTTGGAGTTTGATGCGTAGTTTTTATTCAATTTTAAGATTTTTCACGTTAAATATTTGTGCAAGTACTATTCATACTGTACAATATTATTTATAGATATATATACATACTGTTTGTATATACAGGTATCCGTATTATACTGTAATATATACGGTAACTGTTGATCTATATGATTATTATTAATTTATACGGTTATTATTTACAAATACGTTTTTTTATTTATATTTTTGGTTGCGCTGTGCATGTTGGCAGATTTAGGGTTTGTTTTGGTAAATGTTTAAGAAAAAAATTTTTTGAGTTATATTTTTTTAAAATTTTGTAAAAAAATAAAAGTAATTTTATGTTTGGGTATTTTATGCAAAAAAATCTTTTTATTTATCAGTTATGTTTGAGTATAACAATATAAAAATATTTTTTTATTTATTTATTATATGAAAAATATCTTTTTTTAAGGAAAAATATCTTTTAAAAAAAGATGTAAATTACATCTTCTCAAAAAAAGATATTTTTTATTTTTCTAATGCTTTTACTTTTACTATTAGAAATTTGCCAAATACGCTAAAAACTAAAAAAATCTTTTTTTACTAAAAAAATATTTTTTTAATCAAAATAATGACGTCCAAACAAGTATTAATTCTGCTAAAGTTGCTTCTGTATCTATCGTCATATTTAGACTTATCGTCCAAACAAGTATTAAATAGTATAGTGTCTTTATACTCATTTAAAAAGTACAGATTTAGAATTTCAAAACTTAAAAAAAATGTTAGTCAATTTATTACTGAAACAATAACGTCGTCAATTATTAATACATTTTATTTTTGTGTACGATATGATACTTTCCTCAACTCCTGGGTGCCTCTGTGATTTTTCATTCGTTCAGTTGCATGTACAAAAGTGTTTGGGTAGGAATTTTTTTTTTCTCTCTTTTATGAATTTAAGGAGGCTGCACATAATCGATTGAAGTGAGAGCACACATCATAGTACTGTATAACTGTGATCTCTACCTTTTTGTTTGGTACAACAAAAAATGTGATAAAATAATCTGGCAAGAAGGCATTTTGGATTGTTGAAGAAGATCATCATCAGGTAATAATTGCGATGGAGTAGTATTAATGTTGTTGAGGAGATAGATTGATGAGTCCAATGTCAAATCCATTATAAGCTATCGGAGCGTACATCCACAAATCATCAGAGCTCAAAAGCTACATATATATATGTGAATTTCTAATGAGAATGAGAAACTAATGACAATCAATTCAAGTTTATGATAGGAATATTACCTTAATCTGTAGCTGCAAAAATTTCACGTAATGCACTGCTTCTTCTAGCATTGTGCTTATATCAACCTGTGTATATAAATATAATATGGTCATCATGATTGATAAAATTACGTTTCTCATAGATAATATAAGATCAATCATATTAAGTATACATTAAAGATGAGTTACTGAATCAGACATTCGAATAGGATACATATTAGAATATAAAATACATATTAAAAATGAACGAAAACAACACATAATTTTTTGAGTTTAGGTACAACTTTTTATATACAATATATGTACACATGGGATACACAACAACTGATTTAATAATTATAATTACCTTTGTTCCATTGGGAACAAGACTCTGTAGAGTTCTTAGTCTCTCATTAATCCTCTCTCTTCTCCTCTGCAACATTCACAAGTAATAATGAATATATATATATATATTGAATTGGAAAAAATTAAGTTATATGTGATCATTTAGTATTAATTACCCTTGCATAAAGGCTTTGAGGATCTGTTGCTGATCCTCTAGTAACTCTTGTCTTCCCATTTGAGTTCAATACTGAAGAAGTAGCTCCTCCACTATTCTCCTCCTTATTATAATTATTAGTGCCATTATCATCTTCTAAAGCGGTATAATTATCATTACTTTCTTCTATTTCTTTCCCATTACTCTCCACCTTCTGCTTCTTCTTGTTCCCTACTGCATTATCCTTCCTCTGATGAATTTCCAAACTCTTATGTTAAGAACACCCAACAGCTATATATTTGGGATGGTCGTTATTATTAGGATGGTTATCGTGATTATACAATTTTAACATCATTTTAAAAAATACTGCTAAAATTAAAGTAATATGATTTTCTAATTTAAAAGATAAAAATAAAAAATAATGTAAAAATATAAAAAAAATTATCTTAATTTTAACAATACTTTTTAAATGTTGTTAGAGTTATATAACCACCATATTATATACGATAAAGTACTTGTTTGGGCGTCGTTAAATTGATGGAAAAAAATCTTTTTTAATAAAAAAAGAGTTTTTATTATTTTTTAATGTGTTTGACAAATTTTTAATAATAAAAATAAAAGTACTAGAAAAATAAAAAAAAACATATTTTTTAAGAAATTATAATTTACATCTTTTAAAAAAAAAATTTCTAAAAGAATGTTTTTCACATAATAAATAAAAAAAAATTTTATTTATTTTATCTAAACATAATTGATAAATAAAAAAATCTTTTCAAATAAGATATTCAAACATAAAATCACTTTTAATTTTATAAAAAAATTTTAAAAAAATATCATTAAATTTTTTTTTTCGAAAATGACGGTTCCAAACAAGTCTAAATTCAAGGAGCTATTAAGTTCAAATTAACTAAGAGCTTACATCTTTTGAATAAACACGAACCTTTTTCTTGTTATCTAGTGGCAATTCAAGATTTTCACTTGTCTCATCATCTTCATTCATTGTGACATGTTCAGCAACGGTATGTGAAGAAGGAACAAAAACCCCATCATGGTTTTTCTCATTATCCATCATCATCATCATCATGTGAAAGTGAAAATCATTATCAAATATGTTATTACTACTCTCTTGACAAATATACTGCAAATTAGGGGTGGGAGAAAACATGGATTCAATTTCTGTGTTCCCATCTTCTTCAATTGAAAATATTCTGTAAATGCAATCCCATTCTCCTTCAGGGAAGGCTCCAACACCAACAGCTTCCTATACAGAGTATGAAAGAATAGGAAGGTTAAGAATGTTAGAGAGAGAAAGAGGTAGAGAGAGAGTGTGGGTGGGAAACACTGAGAGGGGTAGCTATAGGAATCAGGTTAAGGATCCTAGGGTTTGGAACAGAGAAGAGTATCGTCGATTGGAAAATGAATCGTTCTCGATTTTCTTGGATAATCTACTAGAGGACATCTCGAAGAGAGAATTGTAACAGTTGTTCAAGTGGACTGGCCGCATAAATGACATATACCTCTCACGGAAACAAAAAAGGGGTACGATCTACATGTTTGCGTTCATACGATACACTACAAAGGGAGGAGCGGTGAAAGCTATAACTGAAATGAATCGTATGAAGCTGAGAGGAAAGGAGGTGTTTGTAGGAGAAGCAAAGTACAGGAGATCTGTGGCTACGAAAGACATGAAGAAGATACAGATAGCAGATGACAAGCGAAATGACATGATCCGCCAACCTCTACGAGAATGCAAGCCTGCTCAGATAATACCATCTAGCAGCCCTGAAGAGGTATTCAAAGGGAAAAAGATCCAAGGTCCACATGAAAATGGATGGACGAAGAAACTGGAAGTGGCCGTGGCGAAAGGAAATTTAGACTGGCTACAGAAAAGTATTATAGGTGGTACGACGAAGGCCATTGACTTTAGGACACTAGAGGGCATGGTTGAGAAGATGTTCCCTCAAGTAGTTCAAGTTCGTGAAATGGGAGCGTATAAAGCAATGTTGACCTTTGACAGCCTGCTGAACGCTGAAGAGACGTACACGTTTAAAATGAATAGCCTACTGCAGCTGTTTCATACCGTATGGCGGTGGGATGAATCAGAAAGAAGTGAATCTCGCAGGGTGTGGTTAGAGTGCTTTGGAGTTCCGCTTCATGTTTGGTCTGTGGATACCTTTAAGTCGATAGGAGGTCTGTGGGGAGAGGTGGTCGGGTGTGATAAAGCAACGGAGTCATGCTCTTCGTTCAGTGTCGGACGGGTCCTAATTGATACATGTGCTATGAATATAATTAATGAATGGGTTCATCTCACAATAGGCACCAGTGGATTCGATGTTTTGGTAAAAGAGGTGGGTAAGGAAGCTTATGGTTCGCATTGTAACATGAACAACGTGGCGGATGATATACAAAGAAGCGATTACTGGGATTATGCAACAACACAGGTTGGTGATAATAAAGGCACCACGTCTGGAACGTCAACAAAGCTGATAGGTTATGATCATCAGGCTGAGAAAGTTGCCATGAAGGTGCTAAGGGAGGAGGTTGAAGATGAGGGTAGACCTGTAATTTCAGAATTAATTTTGAACGAGTGGAGTTATGACAATTTAATTCAGAATCAAAATAAAACGGTAACACACCAGCCTCTTAATGAAGTGCATAAAGGAGTGACAGATTCGGCGGGATTTGATGATTGCAATGAAGGTGAATCTGAGGCCACCTTATCGTGTAACTATAGTGGATCACATATTGGGCTGGGAAAAGGGGTTAGTGTGATTAAGTCCAATGTAAGGGGCTTGATAAAATTTTCAGATAGTTATGGTTTGGGCCAAGAAGGCCCAAGATCACAACCAGCAGTGAAAACAAGCCCACAACGCAAGAAGGGCGCTGGTGGATCTCCTGGGCTGGGTTCACGCAAGCTGGTCCGGGTAGGAGGGCTCCAAGGAGAACGGGGCGGGTCTGGCCATGCGTCTGTAACGCGAAGGTGCTCCCGTGTGTGGAGGAGCGATGGCGGTTCATCGCGCCAGGAAGTCACAGGCGCTGAAGGACGCCGTTGGGACCTGGCGGTGATTACGGAGTCGACTCAGGCGCGCCCTTGGGTGGGTGAAGAACTCACGCTGGAAATCGGAAACTTGAATGGCGAAGTGCAAAGTCCCGTGGAGGGGGAAGAAGCCTTCGACCGATCTGCTGGAGGGGATCCGAGAATGCTTGGCCATGTTGACGGCGGGGATGATGATAGAGGATGCCGATCGGTGATGGTGGTGGACCGAGCAAGAGAGGGCGCAGTGGATGCGATCGTTTTCGACAAGACCACAAACGAACCTGAGGAAGATACTACCTTCGGGCTCCACGGGGATAAAACCGCTGCTGCTGCTAATGAAATTAATGGTTTTGGCTTTATAGAAGACAATAATCTCACCGATCAGAATGCTAGCAAGAGGGCCGGTGACAGACATAACCAACCGGGGGAAGAAGGCTACGCGAATTCTGATGAGGGCAGTGGCACTGAGGCCCCAAGCCTGGATGAGCAGGAGATAGAAAACAAGAAGACCTGGGAACTAGCTAAGGAATCAGGAGCAGTGTTGTATGATGAAGAGGATGACATTATGGCTATTCTTCAAGAACAGAATGAAGAAATCGCTCGGAAGAAGAGGTTGGCAAAACAGAAAGCTAAAGCAAGACGGAGCAGGCCGAAATCTCAAAAAAAGGTGTGTAATTATATTGTAAAATGACTATAGGATCATGGAATGTTAGGGGGTTAAGGGGGGATGGGAAGATGAGGATGGTGAAGGACCTAAAGAAAAAATACAGATTGAATATGTTAGGCCTGGTAGAGACTAAAAAACAGACTATAACAAGATTTGATGTGTTGAAAATTTGGGGAAATGGCTGTGTAGGGTGGGAGTATGTGGGGTCTGATGGTGCCTCTGGTGGGCTAATGTTAGTGTGGGATGATGTTTTTTTTAAATTGCGTAATTGCCATAAAGGAGAGAGGTGGTTGTGTGTAGAAGGGAGCTTGGTGAACAATAATGTTGATTGTGCTTTTTTCTTAGTTTATGGTGCGCATTCTAGAAATGAAAAACTTATCGTGTGGGAGGAGTTGAGTTACATAACTGGTTTGTGCCAAGGCCCCTGCTGCTTTCTTGGGGACTTTAATGAGATTGTACAGGTGGAGGAAAGACAAGGCACAGATACGTTAACTCCATCGGCGGAAGACTTCAAGAATTGGATAGCTGACATGGGATTGGAGGATTTGCCAATCACTGACCGTAAATTTACATGGTTCAGAGGACGATCTTGTAGCCGCATCGATAGAGCCTTGGTCAGTTTGGAATGGCTTGAGGTGTTCCCGGAGACTCGCTTGAGAGGTGGGCCACGGGGATTGTCAGATCACTGCCCTATTATTGTGGAGGTCAACAGGCGAAGGGATGGCCGGAGACCATTTAGAAGTCTAGATTCGTGGTTCACTCATGAAGGGTTTATGAGATTGGTTAAAGAAGAATGGAGAGGGCTAGGCGACCTACAATTCACTGATAAATTAAAGGCTTTGACAGGTCCTCTGGGAAGGTGGCATAGGGCGAATTTTAGTGATATGGATAAGAAAATTGCGAAGTTTGAAGACGAGATCAAGAAGCTGGATGATATGGTGAGTAACGGGGTTTATGATGGAACGATGGAGGCTAGGAGGAGAGCCTTAGTTATGTGTTGGGAGAAATGGTATGTGAGGAAAGAACTACATTGGAAGCAATTATCAAGGTCGAAGCACGCTAAGGACATGGATAAAAATACCAGATATTTTCACAACTTAGCTTCTGCGAGAAGGAGGAATAACAGGATTGATGAGCTGGTTATTAATGGACGACTGATAAGGAATCAAGCTAGGATTAAGGTTGCCATCAACGGATTTTACAAAAACTTATATCATCAAGAGAGGTCGCCCAGGATAGGTTTCAGAGATGGTCTAGTGAATGTGATCTGTGAGGAAGATGCTTTGGCGTTAGAGCTACAACCGACACCTCAGGAGATTAGGGAGGCAGTGTGGGATTGTGACTCCTCCAAGGCTCCAGGATGCGATGGGTACAACATGAACTTCATAAAGAAGTGCTGGGATGAAATAGGTGCTGAATTCACGGCAGCGGTATTGGACTTTTTCCAATCCTCCAAGTTACCGGCAGATGCTAATGTTACCTGGGTGGCATTGGCCCCTAAGTATACTGGAGCCAAAGAAATCAAAGATTTGCGGCCGATAAGCATGGTGGGGTGTGTGTATAAAGTGATCTCGAAGCTATTGGTTAGGAGAATGCGGGGAGTTATGCCAGGTCTAGTGGGCGAGACACAGACTGCTTTTGTCAAAGGTCGGAAGATCCATGATGGGGCCCTAATAGCGTGTGAAACTGTCCAGTGGTTCAAACTAAGGAAAAAGGAAGCGGCAATTGTTAAGTTAGATTTTCAGAAAGCATATGATAGGGTGAAGTGGAGCTTTGTGGATCTTGTTTTGCAAAAGATGGGGTTTGGAGAAAGGTGGAGGGGCTGGGTTATGGAATGCATTAGCACGTGTTCTATGTCAGTGCTGATAAATGGATCGCCTTCTAAGCCATTCAAGATGGAAAGGGGTTTAAGACAAGGTGATCCTCTGTCCCCCTTTTTATTTGTTCTTGTTGTGGATGTCTTGCACAGGATGATTGCAGAGGCCGTTGGGAATGGTCGTATATCGCCGTTGTTGGTTGGGAGGAATCTTATCCAGCTGTCACATCTTCAGTTTGCAGATGATACGGTTTTGTTTTGCCCACCTGAGGAAGAAACCATTAAAAATTACAAGAGGTTACTACGGTGCTTTGAGTTGATGTCGGGCTTAAGTATCAATTTTGACAAGTTTAGTTTGATTCCTATTAACTGTGATGAGCTATGGGTACGGCGTATATGCAGGGTGTTGGGGTGTAAGGAAGCAACTCTTCCAGTAAAATACCTGGGAATCCCGCTTGGAGCAAATCCGAAGTTGGTTAAGACTTGGAAGCCAATTATAGACAAAGTGGAGGAAAAGCTTAGCCTCTGGAAAGCCAAGGTCCTCAACAAAGCTGGAAATTTGGTGCTGATCAAATCTGTGCTGAATAGTCTCCCGGTGTATTATCTGAGCTTATATAAGATGCCTAAGGCGGTAGCGGAGAAGTTGATCTCATTACAGAGAAGGTTCCTATGGAGTAAGGAGGATGGGAGGAATGGTATGGCTATGGTCAAGTGGGAAGTGGTGCAGGCTCCTAAAAAGCTAGGAGGCCTAGGAATTGGAGATGCTATGATCCGGAACACAGCTCTCCTTTTTAAATGGTGGTGGCGATTTTCTAAGGAAGAATGTCCGTTGTGGAAGAAGGTGGTCTGTTCCTGTAATAATCTAAATCCAACTGTGCCTTTGTCCACCCAAGAATTACCAGTGCGGCGGGGGGGGGGGGGGCGTGGAGGGATATTTGTCAGTTGCAGTTCAAGAGTCAAGAACTGAGGCAGAAGATAATTGATGGGTTGTCTATGGAGGTTGGAGATGGAAGAGAAACTCGTTTCTGGGAGGACGCCTGGCTGCTTGGAGGGTTGTTGAAAGATCGATTTCCTAGACTCTACTCTGTTTCAAACCAAATAGGATCAGTGATAGGGGATTGTGGGTTTTGGGATGGGTTAGAGTGGATATGGAACTTCCAATGGCGCCGACAATTGTTCCAATGGGAGTTGGATCTTGTGAACCAGCTACTTGATGAGTTAAGGCTGGTTAGACTTGCATCTGACAGACAGGACAAAATTGTGTGGAAATATGATAAACAAGGTATTTTTACAACTAACTCATTTGTGCAGGTAATGCAGGCGGACATGGTCCCGGAGGAGATCTCAAGCTATAGCTTTACAAGTACTATTTGGAAAGGACTCGTGCCACCAAGAGTGGAGGTGTTTGTTTGGTTTGCATTGACTGACAGAATCAGTACGAAGGAGAGACTGAGTCGACTTGGAGTTATTAACCAACAAGATACCTTATGTGTATTATGCAATAATTGTGTTGAGTCTAGTCACCACTTGCTTCTAGAATGTAGCTTTTCTTGGCAGATTTGGTGCGCATGGCTATCTTATGCTGGTAGATTATGGTCTTGTCCGGGCTCGTTGAAGGAACATTTCCTAAGTTGGACTGAGGTCACAGCTAGAAAGGCGGATCATAAGGCATGGATGGTTAGCTTCTGCGCGATTATCTGGAATTTGTGGTTGGAAAGAAATAGAAGACTATTCCAGAACAGGAGTAAAGGAGTGGAGGAGATTGTTGACATGTACTCTCTGAACTACAAGGAGTGGCTAGGTGCAAATCCCTTTGGTTGTTGATGGCAATGCCGGAGATAACATGGGGATATAAGTTTATGTTGTGTTGATGCTTGTTTTTTTTAATTTTATTTTTCGTTTTGTATTGCTCCACTTCAAGTGTTGAGCTCCACTTTCAAAAAAAAAAGAATAAATCGAGAAAAAATTTATGAATAAGATAGTCAAAAGAAGATCTCATGGTAGTTAATATGGGACTTCATCACCCATCAATACATGGTATTTTTTAACTTATTGTTATTTTAGATGGTGAAAATGTTATTAATTGTGAACTATTATTAGATTATTTACACAGAGAAATAGAAAAAATTGCGAAAAAAAATCGAACAATTATATAATATCTGCTTTATGTAACACGTTTGGATTATTTAGTTACGATGTTCACAGAAGAAATAACCGTAAACGAACCAGAATAATTGGAAAATATTCAAGTACCTCAAAGAGTCAGCTATATTCGAGTAATTATGTTAGAATTGAGCCAGATAGCTTCTCACCTATTATGGCGGGGACCTTTTATGGTGGGTATTGGTGCACAAATTCCTTTCTTCTATATTTTTAAATAAAGAGAATTAATATATGATCTATTCGAAGATGCGACAGGTATGAGAATGATGCATAATTTTTTCCATATCAGAGAAATTGCGGCGATCTACCTCATGGTTGGATAGATAAATGCTTAGATTTTTGTGATTATTTTTTAACCTGGGTTGTTGAATACTAAAAACTTATTACGGGAAATTCCATTTTTTTAGAATGGGTTGAGGAAATAGGTATTGTTAGTGGAAAGGAAGTAATTAATTGGGGTTTATCAGGACCGATGCTTCGGACTTCCAAAATACAATGGAATCTGTGTAGAGGTCAAAATTATAAGTGTTATGAGGAATTTAATCGGGACGTTCAATGGAAAAAAAGAGACTCATTAGCTCGTTATTTAGTTCGAATTGGTGAAATGGTGGAATCCATAAAAATTATTCAACAGCCTTTGGAAGGAATTTTCGACGGATCATGAATTTAGAAATCCGTTACTTTGACAGGGAAAGGGAAAGAGAACCAGAGTAAAATGATTTTGAATATCGATTCATTACTAAAAAGCTGTCTCCAACTTTTAAATTGTCGAAACAAGAACTTTATGTAAGAGTTGAAGACCCCAAAGGAGATTTGGGAATTTTTCTAATAGGATATCAGAATGATTTTTCTTGGAGATGGAAAATTCGTCCACTCGATTTTATTAATTTACAAATTCTTCCTCAATTAGTTAAAAAAATGAAATTGGCTGATATTATGACAATACTAGATAGTATAGATATCATTATTTACCAGATTTTGATACTCAAAATCAACTTCTGCATCAATTTATAAGAGGAGAGGGGACCAAGATACTTTACTTTCTTATTTTTTTTGCAAACGTGCGAGTTTATTGAATTACACTATTCAAAATTAATATTTTATATGATAAATCACTATTAATACTATTTTTCAATATAAATACTAGTGGTACTAGTATTTTCGGCATTTGCAATAACTTTTTTATTTCTTTATGTTCAAAAGAATAAGATCTTTTAGATACGGACAATAGGCACAAATCAAGTATATTTTTTTAGATTAGGAAGCAACTTGATGAATAATACTACTAAAGTTTGAATAGAATAACCCAATTGAAGCGTAATGATTATACGTCTGTAATGCATTGTATGTCTCATAATAAGTCGCATTCTTCTACCCTTTACCGGTAGTCAATATCTATTCATAGTTATTACCTTGACACCAAAGAAGAGTTCGATCCAATGCTTTATTTCTGTCCTAATTGATCTAGAATCCACATTAGAAGTATATTGATTTTTTACTAATAACCAAATACCTTTGTTTGTATATACTACATTTTTTATTCTATTCATATTTGATTCCATTTATAAATAGGTTTTCTTCCTTATGAGTTCTAGTCTCAATAAGAATACTAGTTTTTACTATTCATATGTTATAATTTGAATATATCACACCAATTCATTATGTATGGATGATGAGATTCTATTGATACAGAGCCAATCATTCTGTAGATTCTGCTTTAATATCTTTTTTCTGGGGTTGAAAGAGATGATTCCAAATCCACCCCACTCGTGTCTTCGCTTTTACTTGATTTCGAGTCTCTAACTTCAATATAAGGATTGGCTTGTTGTTAAAAGAATATTTTGCAACCTTTTTGGTAACAAGTATCATGGTTTGAACTTCACTCGCTCTTTCTACTGATTTTCAAATTTTTGTATATGCAAATGCAGATTGGGTGAGCGATTTGGATGATCGACGCTCCACCAGTGGCTATTGCATATTTCTCAGTGACAATCCTATTTTTTGGTTAGGTCGAAAATAAAACATAGTCAATCGGTCATCCACAGAAATTGAATTTCACTGCCTAGCCGAAGTTGCAGCAGAGATACTATGGGTGCAAAAACTACTCAATGAACTTCATGTGTCAAGCTCGATTCCATCTACATTGTTTTGTGATAACCTAAGCGTCGTGATGCTTGCATCCAATTCCATTTTTCATAGCCGGTTGAAACACTTTGAAATTGACTTCTATTTTCTTCAAAATTTGGTTGCAAAACGCTAATTTTATGTTGTTCACATCTTTTTAATCTCCTAATCTGTTAATATTCTCACAAAAATTGTTTGGAAATACTTTTGTTCATTTTAAGACTAAGTTCAAGGTGTTGTCTTCCAAAACCTTAAATTTGAGGGGTCATGAGAATAAAAGTCAAAATAAAAATAGCTAATTTTACTATTACCAAAATAAAAAAAAGTTAATAAATAATTTTTTAACGGCTCTTAATCACAATAACTAATATTTCTTTATTAAGCTTTGTATATATACTAGTAACTGAACAATTATAAAATATAAAAAAAAAAGAATAAAACAATTCACGTACAATTAGATTTATTCAATTACAGTTCAAATTCCTTTTCTCTCCTATTATTCACATGATTAATTAATTAATAAGTCTCTTAACTAAAGGTGATAGCGATATAGGAGTAGTTACAAACTCAAGAAAGCTACATCATCATGCGCGTTCTTTTCTATTTTTTCCATTAAAAAGATCACTAAGAACGTGTGTGAGAGTCTCCATGAATATGATGTAGTACAACAGAAAATTAAATTCTACGAGGGAAATAAATAAATAAATATGGGTTTATGGGCCTCCACATTGCTGTGGGGACGAGTCTGATTCTGACATTCTTTTAAAGTACTATAAAGGCCATCAATCACCAAAGAGGAAAAAAAAAAGTGACAGAGCAACCGTGAGACTCGCTCACTGTCTCCTTAATAAAGGTTTATTATTAAGGATCCATGAAAAAATATATGTTGAATCCCTTCAATCATCATATTCTCATGTCCTAATAATTAATTATATTAACATGTATATATAATAATATCTTCGTATTAATTTTATGTTAAACTACATTGAAGGCTTTCCAGTTTCTATTGGAATATCTAGCATATCCAATCCTCTAGGCTGTATAAGGAGGACACTTGGCTTGCATATATTCGCTATAATAATTCTTTAATAGAATAAAAAAAGCTCCAATTTTAACAGCAAGCTTACTGACATGTCCACATGACCACATGTTGCATATAATTCATTTACTTAGAAGTTATGACACACGATTCCGAAGAACTGAGATAAGAATTAAAGTAGCCATAAGTTCGAATTTACTAGTATATATTATGACATAAGTACATAACCATATATGCATGTTGCATAAGTGACCGAATGTGGTAAGAACTCGAGTTGTTTTTATATAAAGTTGATAGTTAAAAATGGTTAGATGATAATTTAGTCAAATTTATTAAATTATATTATCAGCTATCAATTTTAGATAACGCGTTATTTCTGTTTTTTTTTTATTTGTCTTGTGTCAATCGTGTACTCTATTTAATGTGTTAATTTTTATATTAAAAAAAATTATTAACTTTACATAAAAATAAATACATGTAAATTTCTATTCATCATGTTTTGAAGATAAATAAATCTCAATTCCTTTCAATTTTGCCTTGCCCTTTCGGCTCTTCTAGAGAAATTTTAAAGAAAGTCAACGCGTTTGCAGTTCATAACTTTTTTTTTTCTTCAGGTTTTTGGAAGAGGTTTGTGCAGGTTGTAAACACATTGAATCATTGACCCTTATGAAATTAATTAGATGAGAGGACATATGACAGTGCAGTAGTGTACACATATATACGTGGTTGCCCCAAAGGGCAAAGGCTTCTTGTGACAGTGCCGTGACACCTGCTCCAGTTGGTTGAATTCTTAAAAGCTGTGTGATTTTCTTCTTGGTTATTATGGCTAGCATTCGTGATCAATTATTGAGTCTCCAAGGTTATGAAGTCTTAAGATATATTAAATAAAATTTTGTCTGCATTAAGATATACATTGAAACTTAGTTTATGAAGCATGCGACTGGTACGCCTGCTGCTTCGATACTTTTTCTTGGGTGTCAACCGGGCACTTAAAAATAGCTACATACAAGTTTAATCACCCGTGTCATGTACGTGATAAAATTGAAATTATAATTTTAAGTTGTTATATTAAATTTTATTTTAATTATAATAATTTAATTAATAAAAAATAACTTGTATGCGTTGTTTTTCTTTTCTTAATATAATATTAATTGTATTAACTATAAAATAGTTATTTAATCTATTTTTTTCAATAAATCAGGTATATATACTCAATATGACCATAAATAATCTAGTAATACTTAAATCTATCAACAAAGTTTTATATGTTGATTTACTATAAAGTAATAAAATATCAAAATCAGCTCAAAATGAATAATAAATTAATAGAAAATCCTAATGCAGAAAGTTTTGTAATAAACAATAAATAATTTAAACCTACTGAATAACAATTCAATGCTATCCTTTGATACATGCAAAATATATACATAAAACAACACTGTATCAATGTTTGTATATAAACTTATATGATTAACGTTATTATAAAATTGTTTGTCAAGAGAATAAAATTATACGAATTTTAATGATAATTTTAATATTCTCAAACTATTAATATACAATAAGAATTCATCTATTAGTTCCTAAAATTTCTAAATTTTTTTAAGTGATAGTAATAAATTTTAATAAATAAATAGATTTAGTAAGACATTTTGTTATTACCTTTTTATTATAGGCTCTCAAAAACTTCTCTATATACCACATTCATCGTGCAGTTATCTTTCAAGTGTCCATGATCTTGCAACAGCACTCGCAAACCATCTTTACTCGTTACCCTTGATAACGCAACATACAATTGACCATGGGTGAAAACTGGCCTTGGAAGATAAATTCCAACTTTCAATAGAGTTTGTCCCTGGGACTTATTTATTGTCATTGCAAATGACATGATAATTGGGAATTGTCTTCTTTGAAACCTGACCGGCAATGTTTCATTCTTTTGGAATTAGATTCAGTCTTGGGATAAGAACAATACTTCCAATCTATCCTTGAAACAATTTTCAACAGATAAATTGGATAACATATCTGGATACATGAAATCAATGAGGTCATCCAAAGCTGTCTCAGAGTTCTTAATCAAAATGTTAGATGGTATATGAACGATCGATTCACCATCTGTTGTTTCACCAGCCAAATCATCACCAATTTTTAGTAGCCATTCTGCAAAATTTCTGAGTTCTTGTATGTTGTTGTTTTCACCTAGTGACAATCTCATATTTTTTGTAAGCTTCAAAATCTTACAGTTATGCTACAAATATGAAGAATTAATAGAAGACTGAATTATATCTTGCCTTGAGCCTCTGGGAATCACAGGTAAAATTTGTCTAAAATCTCCTCCGAAAACAACAACTTTACCTCCAAATGACAAATGAGCATTATACGAATCTGAGCACCTTAAGATGTCTCTGAGGCATTTGTCTAAAGCTTTGTAACAATACTTACTTATCATTGGAGCTTTATCCCATATGATTAATTTGGCCTTGGATATTAACCTTGCAAGAGGACTTTCCTATTTAATGCTACACAAAGAATCCTCATTTATGATCAAAGAAATTTTAAACCTTGAATGTGCAGTTCTTCCATTAGACAACAAAAGTGTAGCAATCCCACTCGAAGCAACATTTAAAACTATACCTCCTTTAGACCTAATTGAGCATGATATAGGTGACCATAAGAATATTTTTCCACAACCACCTTGACCGTATAAGAAGAAAAGTCCATTCATATTACCGCTAACAGCACCAATTATTTGATCGTATGTAAATTTCTGCTCATTAGTTAGCCTTTCTAAATACCCACTTAGTTCAATCGCAAGAGCATTAACGTCAAAATAATTGAAACAATTGACTATTACGACTTATATATATGCTAATTACAAACGATATGAATTTTTAATGGAAATACTTGATACTAATAAAAAAAATTATATAAATAGAAATGATTTAATTTCAATTTCAATTTCATATAACAAAACAGTGGTTTTCAAAATTATGGAATCTTTTTTTGACATATGTATTATGCCATACGTATAAATTATACGGGTTATTATATAAATTCATATATATGCATAACAAAACAGTTTAATATTATATATTTTCTACATTAATTATATGTCAATATTTTAAAAAAAGAGATAAAAGAAAAAATATATAAATATGTATAATATTATTGCTATATATGAAACAGTTTTATATTGCTTTAATTATAGAGACTTATTATAATTATATAAAATTTAATTTGAAGAAATAATTTCTCTTGCCATAAATAATATACTAAAACTATTAGTATATTATCTTCTTTATGGTTAATTGAATTTATCAATGATTTTCCCGTGTAAATCGTTATTACCCAGTTTTTAATAATTACTTAATATACAAAATTTGAAATTAGAAATTATTATTACTAATTCAATTAACTGGTTAATTGAGTAATAATTGTCAAATTATTAAGGTGCAAAATCATTGATTTACTCAATTGATTTCCATATATTATTTATATTTCAAGTAATAATTTGAAATTATATTATTTACCCAGTTAATAATACTATTATTAAAAATTATTTTTTACATTGATTTTTAAATCAATTATTAAATAATTATTTTTGTTAAGATAATTGTTTATAAATTATTTCAAATTATATTTTGTTAAAATATAATTATTTAGATTATTACTCATGACACGAGTATAATTTTATTTTATACCAATTAATCAATTATAATTATATGACACGGGTGTAATTTCAATTTTATCTATGGATTATTTTTCATAATAATATACAACATATTATTTACCGTAATAATTTGATTTGATTGATTTCTAATTATTTACGTACATAAATGATTAAAATATATAACATAAATATCGTAATTATTATAATTCTATGATATAATTATAATTAACATATTTTATCATAATTAAATATTGATTTGATATAATTATAATGAAAATACTTTTCCAAAATAATATAGTCTACTATTATTCATCCACTAATTATTTGGCAATAAACCTTAATATGATTTTTTACATCTCCACTATAAGAAATAACTACTTAGATATACCAAATAATATGTAACATATTACTACTTGTATAAGTTAAGGCACAAAGACAGGATTTAAATAAGGTGATTAAAACTTTCACCAAACAGAATATGACCTCAATCGAATAAAAAAGGGTACTCGATTTTGCATTAATTAGCTAGTCGAAGAAATAACATACTCATTCATTATTCATGTTTCATTATATTTTTTAAATAATATATAAAAAATATATATCTTGTGTATAAAAATGTGACTATTAGTAATTTTATTAATAAACTTTTTTTTAAACTATTACTAATTTCAATTTTAATAGAAAATCTGAGGAAATAATTTCGCTTGCCATAAATAATATACTAAAACTGTTAGTATATTATCTTCTATATGGTTAATTGAATTTATCAATTATTTTCCCGTGTAAATCGTTATTACTCAGTTTTTAATAACTACTTAATATACAAAATTTGAAATTGAAAATTATTATTA
This sequence comes from Arachis hypogaea, assembly GCF_003086295.3. Classification (NCBI taxonomy): domain Eukaryota; kingdom Viridiplantae; phylum Streptophyta; class Magnoliopsida; order Fabales; family Fabaceae; genus Arachis; species Arachis hypogaea. The sequence goes on from NC_092043.1 coordinate 18,200,625, forward strand.
CTAATTCAATTAACTGGTTAATTGAATAATAATTGTCAAATTATTAAGGTGCAAAATCATTGATTTACTCAATAGATTTCCATATATTATTTATATTTCAAGTAATAATTTAAAATTATATTATTTACCCAGTTAATAATACTATTATTAATAATTATTTTTTGCATTGATTTTTAAATCAATTACTAAATAATTACTTTTGTTAAGATAATTGTTTATAAATTATTTCAAATTATATTTTGTTAAGATATAATTATTTAGATTATTACTCATGGCACGGGTATAATTTCATTTTATACCAATTAATCAATTATAATTATATGACACGGATGTAATTTCAATTTTATCCACCGATTATTGGCAAATAAATTTTATTCCAATTATAAATAAAATATGTTTTTATTGGCAAATAAATTGTCTTTAGATCAACGATTTAATATATGTGTAGGTTCATTTTTTGTCAAATATAATGAAAATACAAATAAAGAAATAAAGGATAAAAATAAACTTAATAATATCTGACACTACTTTATTTTATTAAATTATTTAAAAATAGCACATCTACAAAAAATAATCGTAATATATAAATTGAGGCAATAATTTAAAATTCTATAATTATAATTTAATCAAATACTAATAGTAAAACCAAATTACCTAAACAATATTGAACCTATTCTAGTTCTTAGTCACGTATAGTATAGAATCATTCTTGTAACGACAACCAATTGAAATAACATCGTAAGTTTCAATATTTAGAATTCGTGCAAAATCAGACCATCTTCTTGTTAGATAAGCTTCATCATCCGCTATCCATGCAATGCGACAAGGTATAGAATTGCCACACCGAGAAATCAAACTAACTCTTATTCCCCTCAATGGCATTGCATGCATGCAAAAGAAAGCTGGTAATTTCTGAAAAAAATCAAAATATGTTAAAAAATTATTCTAATAATGAATGGCTTAAACTAAGAAAATTTAAATATATTACCAATCATTGAAATTGCATATCTGAATTTGTCATGAATTTAGCAAAACTGAACGCTTACATCCTTCGGTAAAGTAGAGACTATTGCCTCTTATTTGAACGCTTACATCCATGTAGTTGGAACCCGAATCAGTGAAGACAACTCGATGAGGTATTTCATGGATGTGATGCATTGTAAATGATTATGGCAAAAGACAATCGAACTGGAATATTAGACGATAAGAATAACTCAGAGTAACAACAAATAAAAAATTATCAAAATAATAATATAATAGAATGAGTATATAAAAAAATATTATAAAAATTATAAATTGTACTTTAAAAGGATCAACTTCAATAAAAACGAAGAATACATTCTTATTCTATGAAGTAGTAAAAAAAATACTAAATATAAAATTATGAATTGACTCTCAAATTTAGATTCATGTATCACAGGAAAACACTATATATAGACTTTAGTAAAATAAAAATAAATATGTAAATTACCTATTATTAAGGTAATTTTTTAATAATACATTAAATTTTGATTTGATACAATTATAATGAAGATATGTTTCTAAATTAGTATAATTATATATTATTCATTAAATATTAATTATAATATAATTAATATTAAAGATATTTTTTATAAAATAATTTAGAAAAATTATTTGATATACGTGAATCGAGTAACAAAGATTTTTTATTATTATTATTACTATTATTGATATTATTATTATCATTAAAATTATTAAAAGTATTTTTAATTGATAATTGATAAGTAGTTTAATAGTGCATTAAATATTGATTTGATATAATTATAATGAAGATATGTTACCAAATTAGTATTATTATATATTATTCATTTAGTATTAATTATAATATAATTACAATAAAATAATTTAGAATAGAAAAAAAAATTTATTCGTTTTGGAGGGAAAACAGAAGTATAAGAGATCGACACGTCACCTTTAGTAGCTGGGGAAAAACCCAGTTTTAGTATATTAAGTAGATTATATCCAACATTCATATATTTATTATTATTATTAATACAAGAAAAATCAGCTATAATATATTATAAAAATTAAAAAAGACAAAATATTTTAGTTCATAATTAAATATTAATAAAATACTAAATTATTATTATTATAATCCATCTAAAAATATTTATACTTTACTTTTTTTTTATGAAATTTAGAGTAATTCACTTAGATAAAATATATGGAGTTTAAAATTATGTAAATGCCTAAACTAAAATTCGTTATATGTTCTGTCGTAAATATTTTTATATAAATCGAATCAAATTGATTCGATTTACTACTAGTACAACATAGATATAATAAATCAAATTAAATTAATTTAAATTAAGTGTAGAATTTACATTTTGATGTCGTTATACTCTCAAAAATCTAAGTTTGAATTAAAAATAATGTCATCAAAGCGTAAGTTTTACACTTAATTTCACAAATTAAATTATAATTTAATTTATATAAATTTTAATTATTTCTCAATTTACATATTGTAAAATATAGTTAGTCTTTTTATATTGTATAATTATTTGTTACTTCTGATTCTGGAATCCAAGTTTTAACTTCTATATGACCTTAGAATGCTATATTTTATAATATTGTTTTAATATCAAAAGTCCCTAATGATTCTTTAGAATTTAGATGATAATGAGTCAAATAATGATTTTTAATAAATTTTTAGAAATAGTTTATTATTCCGTTTTGAATTAATAAGTTTGTAAAAATGTAGACTTTTTTTAAATTTGAGCTAAAACACAAAAGTTGAATTTTTATTCTTATTTGTTTTGATTTTTTATATTTTATTTGAATTCAAATAGAGAGTATTTTTTTGTTGATATTTATGTTTTAAAGTTAATGAAGAATAAATAAATAATCAGTACAAGTAGTAAGTCGAATTAATTTAATTCGTTTTACTATGTATGTATTGTACAAGTAGTAAATCGAGTCAATTTGAGTTGATTTATATAAAAATATTTAAGACAAGATATATAACTAATTTTGATTTAAGACATCTGCATCATTTTAAACTATTTATTTTATCAACGTAAATTATCCTGAAATTTATGTGTGAATGTTGTCGATGATCTGATAATTATTTGGGTATGAGACGAATATGAATAGTAATTTTTGTTCTGAACATACATAAATGAACGTTTGAAATAGATTAACGAATTTGACGAATTTAATTTGATAAATTTACATTTTTTTATTTTTTGGAATTTATAATATGATTACTTTAATTATATTTGAAATTTACATAATATTTAACACTTAATATTTAATATTTTATTTTTCATATCATAGATTATATTTCAAACAAAAAAAATGTAAAAAAAAAAAAGACAAAATATTACATTCGGAATATGATGGAACAAATCGGTAAAATATCCTCGCCTATGAATTTAAAACAATAAATAAAATACCTAAATTAATAGGACAAGTAGTTAAGATTTAAGGCAAGTGTAAATATTGAAACACCTATCCCTCGTCACTACATTGCCATCCATAGTAAGAAGGAAAAGATATTCTTTTGTAAAATTGAAACCACTTAGAATATTATGGCAAATTACCGAATTTTTGGTATGCCTGAAATTCATTCATGAGAATTCAAATGCCCGAGTCCCTACTAACAAGGGGTGAAGGCTGAAGACCATAGTACATGCAGAGAATTGAACATCCTGGAAAATTTTGTTACCGGAATTAACCTTTAGGACATTATCCTATTCTTTATACTGTATGGTCCGTAAGAGACTAACTAAACAGAAAACACGAATAAATCACACACTTTAACAAAAGTCTAACCCCTCCTGGAAAGCAATACATACATGATTTGACAAGGCATCAGATCTATGAAACATGAATTGACGAGGGGTTATGCACAAATATCTATTAACTAACCCTCATCAACTTCACCGCCGCAAAAAATTCAGGTTGGAAGGAAGAAACGCATGACGACGATTATATATGTACACCTAAAAACCACCTACTCCAGAGAAATGCTTCTTCATGGCTCGATCCTTCCTGTAATGATTGCTTCTTCCTCCTCCTCCTCCCCTCCCTCTGCCTCTCCCTCTTTGTCCTTGCCCTTCGGCCTCCGGGACATCAGATTGTTTATCCTGCTGTTGCTGTTGCTGCTGTGGCGGAACCTCATTTTGTTTTCCCCCTCCCTTCCTTACTCTGCTTCCAGGTTTGCCCAACATTCGTCTTCCCTCTGTTTCAGAAACACGAGACTGATCATCATCCTCCTTATAGGCTTCTGTCAGCTTCTTTACTGCGCCAAGAGGAAAGTTGCCACCACGTCCAAGACCATGTATTAGTTCTGTCTGAGCTTGGTTGACTAGTGAAGCTTCATCAGAATTTGCCACCGCCACTGCACCTGCCACTTTATAGCTATAATTCTTACCATCCTTGACATAGTACTGTGGTTTTTTCCTGGAGCCCCATTTTGAATGAGGCGCATTTTGGGCTGAGTTTCCCATCTCTGTCGTCCATGATTTACCCGATTTTGCACTGACTTGATCAGCCAGTGTCTCGTTTTCCTCTACTCCAGAGTCTGCTACACTTAGACCCAAGTCATCAAAAGAGTCATCATATTCATCGTCATATTCATATTGTAAAACCATAGCAGCAGTTTTTGATGTATTTTTGTCATCCTTTTTATCCAGAATACCAATACCAGGTTCATCATCCTTCGATTTCCTCACAAATTTTCCTACAGGAGCTGAGGATGACATCAATTGCCCCCCTGTCTGTTGCTTGACACTGACAACTTCTGTAGATGAAGAATCAACTAGTTTACCTTTTCCTTTATCTTTCCCACCCACAGTGGTGGGCTTGCCTGTTGGCAACGTCTCTAGTGTCGGGTCCAAGTGTTTCAGATCTTCATGAAGGGTTCCTTCTAAAATTCTTTGAATAACCTCTTCTGGATTCTGGTCATACACCTCAAGACATGCAGTCAAAAACCCTTTACCATAATCAGGAAAGAGGTCCCTAATTTGACTTATTTTTGACTCCACAATTGCAGCATCTTCATCCATCTGCAATGTTTGATTTGGCACTGGGGTTCTTGTAGAATCTGGCTCCTTAAGTATATCTTTTGGAGAACCAAAAATCCCAGATAAATATTGAAGCTGTTCGTCATCGATGAGTATCCATCCTGAATGAGAGTAACTAGATTAGACAAACATAAAGAACAATCATATGCTAAGCTATATAAACCATTATTAATTTATAATAGAATATCTTGAGACTTGACATAGAGAAGGCAACAAAGTAGTCCTTCTAAAAATGTTTAGTAGATCTAGTTATCTACTGAAATCCATACCAGCCCCAATAAGTTATGTACAATTTCTACATACAAATGCAGGTGAACTACACCTATTTAAGTAAAAGATAATTACCATTATCCTTTAATCTCTCCATTCTGCTTAATATATTGAAACTCCTCTCAAGATCTTGAAGAAATGTTTGCTTCTGATGGCTTTCCTGAAGCTGTAATGATACCGAATTGATTTCTCTAAATGTTTGAACCAGAATATCTGCTCTAATGAGTGGGTCCTCCACATTGGCAGGAAACATCTTTGTGGCAGCTGGGAGAGGATTGCCATCTCCAAACACTTCTTCACTTAGATAACAAGAGCTCAACAATTGCCACCCAAACTTCAATAATCTCATTCTTAACATCTTCAAACTTACTGCTATATTAGCTACTGTTTCATCTTGTCTATCAGAAAAAATGATATGGAATCCCTTTTGCAAGGATGGAATTAGTGAATCATGCAATCTGGCAAGGAAGCTCAGCAGTTCCTCATTTCCATAGCTACAGCAGCAGACAAGAAAAATATTAAAATTTTCTAGAGGAAAATTTCAATTGTGAATGTTAATCTTAGGTTCTATTCTGAAATTTTGATAAATTAATTCAACATAAATCTTTAACAAGTGATAGACCAAACATTATGCATGATGGGTATTATTTATCGGGGAAAAAATTCGTCTTTAAGCATTTATAGAGCACCAAAAGTTTCAAATCTCAATGTAAAAGATACCTTGTTTCAATAGGGCAAGAGAAGAATATAACTGCTGGTTTGTATGAACAAACAAAAGCATCCATCGATACAATAGCATCATTCAAAAAATCCATCACCTATCACAAAGACAGATGACATCAATATACTACATTGTGACAAATTGGGCATCAAAATTTTTACACTTATTTTAAGCTTTCCATATCTGCTTTATCATCCCATCAGTGGAAATCGTGTTGGGACTCATTTTCAATGAGCAAGAAGTATCGCAATTCACCTCCAAAAGATCAGCTTGAAGAAAAGTAGCATTATGGTGATCAGGATTTCCAGAAGAAAATAACACCTGCATACAATCCCCAAAAAGCAAGTTTGTTACTTATTTCTTCATAATGCCATGGCCATCAACATTCTATCACGAATGAATCAATCTTAAATGTTTGTTTTCAAAAAGACACACATGCATTAATACCTTTAAAATAAATAATAATTTATGGAAACGTGATAAAGACGATCATCAGGGACATCAGCTAACCAGGATGTTCAAAAGGAATGCACAGGGAAATGATCAGGAGTCATATATGGTCAAATAACTCCAACCAGTTTACATAAAGACAACATACTACGTACTAACAAGAATGAGAAGACAGTAATTGGCAAATCACAGTTATAACCCAATGACAATTTGTCAAAATATGAGAATACCTCCAATGAGGAGCTGCAACGCTCATGCATTGTGCTAACAATCCCTAGAAAATGGGATATTACTGTGGTCAGATCATTATGGATCCAAGGCTGAGCATTCAAAGCATTTCTGACCTACAATACATGAGAGAGGAAAGGATAAAAGAAGCAAGTTAAAACTAATGTAGTCACCACAACAAAGTTCTTTATATAAGAAATTGCATCTAAACAAAATAATCATTCATCCACTACTGATTAAAAACTATTACCAGCAATCTTGTCATTTCTTCATTTTCATGACCATATATAGCACATATATCAAACAACTTTGGCAATTCAAGCAACTTCTTCTCCTGCAAAAGAACTACATGCAAGATTAGTGAACAACAGCAAATCCAAATCCAGACAATACAAAGTATGAGGCCAGGTACCTGTGCCCCAACATAAATCCACAAATATAATAATTCTATGAAACAATTCATTGGTAAATATGTGATATACTATTAAATGCAGAAATGATTGATAAAATAAGCAGCATGCGCATAGACATTTTTAAGAAATAATTACCACCTTCACATTTAAGAGTTAAGACATAACCAACAAGTATCATCAGACAACGGTTCCTAATGTAAACATTAGTTCTAACGTAAGTTCAAATTTCAGAATATAACTAAGTATAAACAAATGCCCATGCAAAGTAAAGCATTGTGATACTTGCATACCAAACCTGATTGCAAAAATACAAAACAGACAAAAACTTTGAAAATCAACAATACAAAAAACCATTATGAGATGTACTAGTACTAGCTAGTAATAAGTAACAAACGCAACAAAACCATGCATTGGTGAGTCAAATAGAAAACCATTCGCTGTAAGCTAAAGCATATTGCATTCCATTGTCCATAAATCGTACAAAACCCACCTTGATGATCTCTCAAAGTGAGGGCATCAGCAGCTCGAGCACCAGGATCCTTATTAGAAGAACTGCAAGACATATACATCAAAAACTCACGTAAGGACCACATATAGAAGAAAGGAAGATAGCTGAAACTGAAATCACATTCCAATTCCAAACTCATTGTCAACTTACATTCGATACAATACCATGAAAACCCGTCGACACAAATCAAGCTCTCCAACAATAACTCCGGCGACGATACCTTTGGCCCCGCGATGAGGGAAATCATACCATCTGCTCTTAAATTGCAGAAAGCTATCAAGAAACTCATGCAGAGAAGTATCACTAGCCACTGCAAACACATATATACAATATAACAATAGACAAATTAGTAACGGTTACAGTTCCAGAGATAAATTAGCAATTATTAACGCTTTAACAGATAAACTTCATATTAAGCACCTTGCTTCCAGAACTCCCTGGGTTTCAACTTGAGTAAGCGAGACAACTCTCGATTGAGAAGATCAACGACTCTCTGGGACTCTAGGGGGTCCAATCCACCATCGTCGGCGCCGAGGCCAGCTGCGACGGCCTCGTCTTGAGGGAGGTAGCGGACGAAATTGCCAGCGGCAGGGTCAGTAGGGTTTGGGATATGTTGTGTGGCCCCTCTGCCTCTGAGTGAGGATGAGAGGGTAGGGTTTGGGTTTGGATTGGAATTGGGAGTTTTGGGGGCGAATTTCTTGTGATTCCTGACGGAAGGTTTGTTATTGTTGGTATTAATGTCTTGCGTGCCATGATCGTAGCGATTTGACATTGTGCTTAGTATGAATATGAGAGATGAATGAAGGATTGATGAGAATTGCAAGCACAAGCTCGGGTGAGAGGGGAGACGAAGATGATTCAACAAAACAGTCACCGGCCTCGATGGGACTGACTTAGGGTATAACTCACTCTCCTACTTTGTAATTTGATTATCGCCATTATAAGTTTTTTATTTCATATTAAGGTGGTAAACCGTTTAATTAATTATTTTAAAAAATAGCTTAAATAATAAATATTTATATTAAAAATAATTTATAAAAAAATTATTTTGTATTTAATTTTTTATTTTTAAAATATTTATTTTAAAAGAAATGTAATTAAAAAAATTTATTATAAAAAATTATTTTTTTAAATTTTTTTATAAACATTTAAATAGCTTCTTAAAAATTTATAATTTGATTTTGAAAATTATATCATATATTAATACTATTATTTTTTATAAATCAAAAGATCAAAAAAATAACTTTTGAAGTTTTTTAAATGAGTTCTAAGTAATTTTGAATTGAAATTTTACCTGATGTGCAAAAATTATTTTTTTATGAACAATAATGGTGTATTATACAATTATATTTCATAATGGTGAATTGTCACAATATGAAACAGCAACATTTTTTTTAGCAATACATAGGTAATGTGTTGCTGTAACTCGAACCAGGTTTTGCATGGAAGTGGGACATTTGGCAAGTCCCTGTTAATACGCAGGTAGCGTGATGTATGCAGTGGGAGCAGTTTCTCCAATACGGATGTTGCGTGTTACACTAGCTTTATCATAGATTCGTTTGCTTCTTTCTAAAGATTCTGTAACTTTTTAAAGATTCTTTGACCAACACATTGTTAGCTACTCTTGCAGCAAGGTGGAGGTTGGAGACTCACACCTTCACATTGCTGGTGGGTGAAGTTACAGTGACACTCGAAGACATGGCACATATGTATGGCCTGATTGACAGAGTGGTTGTGACCTGCTGGACTGATAGTAGTCATGACTTCTTGGTCACCTACAGCCTAGCGATTTTCGACAGCAAACCCGTTGCGAGTAGTTCCTCCAAAAGTTAAATAAAGTTGTCCTGTGTTCACCATATCAGTTTCACACAATCTTTAGACACTTGAGAATCTGTTCAGCGATACATTAGGCGTCACATCTTTGGTCTACTGGGTACCACCTTCTTCGTCAATGGATTATTGGTAGTGCTGGTCTTGATTTGGATCTCATTGCATCCGAGCCATCGCAGCAACCGTCTCAACCACATCGAGCATCGCTCAATGGTCGTCTTGTCAAAGCCATCACAACACCACACCTGATAGTCGAGCGAGTGGTTGCATCGGTTCACATCTTGAGATCGATCAAGATCGTATGAATGTGCCAACCGATGTTTTGAGCACGCAAGAGGTCTTAGCTTGAATGTGTTGACGCAGGAGCTTGTTGACGAGTACATCCCTGATCTGTCTACTCCGGCAGAGGCAGGTGGGTCGGGTACGGTAGAAGGAAAAGCAATTGGTTGGGGTTATTAGTATAACCTACGGATAGAGGTCTATGCACCAAATAGGTTTACTCCATCAAGTATTAATAAGTTAGCGAACAAGGGGATGAGGTGGATGTCCAAAAAGAAGTAAGTTGATCTTCTATTTTTTTTTTGAAAAATCTTCTGTATAGTCGAATTTAGTTCATGTATCGTACGACTGTATTAATCTTTTGTTTACTCGAATTTAGTTGTAATTGTAACTGTAATCTTTCTAATACATTAATTCAGGAAGTTATCAGATATATTTAAATATAATAATTTAAAACATGAACTTAGAAATTCAGAATTCAAATATATTAATTTAAAAATACATGAACTTAGAAATTTAGAATTCAAAAATAACGACGAAAAAAGACCTACAAACCACCACTGCCACCAACCCCACTCGGTCCAACATGTTGAGAACATCTGCTACGACTATAACCCTGCCTCCCGCAAAGACAACATATTCAAAGACCACTCATTTTCCGTGAGTCCATTTCATTCAGATAGCGAGTTGATTTGGGATAACCTTTTGACGTTTGTCTCAAGGCAGGATTCGCGACCATCGTTGGATCCGAGTAATCAGGCCATGTCTCTGTGTCGCCCAATGGGACAAACTCCACTCTGTAGACCTTGCGAATCTCTGACATCTGATATATCCCTGATATACACCTGCCAATTGAGGCGTTGGTTAGCACAGCAAACAATAACGTGGTGACATGGTAATCCCATAAACACACATCTGCCGTGCAAGATTAACTACTAATGTAACACCCTACCACACAGAGTTTTACGCTTAAGTTTGTAAATCAGAGGTGGTGAGGTATTACAACCTCTAAAAGTAATATATATATATATATATATATATATATATATATATATATATATATATATATATATATATATATATATATATGAAGAATAGGTGACTAAGAGCCTTGAAGAAAAATGGAACAAAACAGAACTCGAAAGTCGCATCACACTCAAAACGGTTAAGCGCAGAAGAGATAGATAACAGTGTACAGAAAGGATAAAGTATAGTTATATGGAGTTCCAAAAAGATACAAGTAGCAAGCTCTTAACTCGACCTGCGAAGCAAAGACCGACCAGAGTATATATATACATATATGCAACCCAAAAGTTTACCAAAAGACAAAATCTAAATTCTGTTTCTCCAAGTCAACCTCTAAGAGGGACAAAATATAAGTCTATACAAAGTGGAGAATATAAATACATATGTTTATCTAGATACATTATATAAGGTTCCAAATTGCCAAATCTTCGCTTGCAAAGAGTCTCCAGCACGCTTAGCGAGGTGTCTCCCGTCTTGCATCTGAAAAATAACAGAATATGTATAGAATGAGAACCGAGAGTTTTCAGTATGGTAACAGTACCTAAATAGTCAAGATATAAGGCTCCAGAAAACTAGAGGCATTCCTAAACTCCAACAACCCATAAACAAAACCTAGAGTTCTCACTAACTAGAAATAGGTAACTCTATATAGAAATCCTAGGCTAACACTTCATATCTCATTCTTTGCAAACCTCCAAATCACCAACGGGACAACCCTCAACTTCCTCCACAACCTGAGGGATCTCTCAGAACAAACACAAACAAATTAAACAAGGAAAAATAAATATGGATAGCAGATACAACACATAGACAAGTAAAAGTTAATCACATTTAAGCAAATAGGCAATCCAAGACAAATGCACACTCAAACAAAGCATACAAGTATATATGATGCATGTCTACCCTATGACTAATGAGTCTCATCTGTTAATTATCCAGCTAAAACCGACATATCCGGTAGCGAACCCTAGACAATCTCTACGTGTGCGCATCCCTAAGAGTCTATGCATATGTATATAATAAATCATTCATTATTCATCTTATTGGGATAATCTGGAGAGTTAAAGTGTCTAGTCATATCTTGCGTCTCAAGCTGGAGTGAGTGGTGGCAAGCTACTGCATCTACCTAGGAAAACTTGTGTTTTAGATAATATAATGCATATGCCATTTAGATTATTTAGATCTCAATCATCAATAATAATAATAATCATCATCATCAATCATACCTCATTCAACATTATCAACACCATATTAATTCAAGTATCCACTTCAAAATTCTCCCTTAATAGGTTTTCTCTTATTCCAAAGTCTAAAAACTAGCTATCGGACCTTAAGCAGAGTTTACAGAGGTTTAAAAAGTTAGAGAAAAGGTTAAAAACTCAAAAATGCAACTTTTACAGATTCTGGCAGTTTTGCGTACGTGAGAACCGCTCCGCGTACGCGGGTGTTCAAAACAGCAGAGTGGCTCGCATCGCGTGCTACATGCCGCATACATGAGCCTGTAAAAATGACATTTTTGCGTACGCACGACATGTCTGCGTATGCATGCATCCAATTTTGCCCAAAGAGCTGTTAAGCTGCAGAAATAAGTTTTTTACACCAAAATTCAAACGTGCATAATTTTTTTGTTAAAAATTATTTTCAGTCCGTTCTTTGAACGTCATAAACTTTAGGAATCCAATTTTCACTCAAAACAAGTTTTATAAGATTTGGGATTCCAGAAGCTAAGTTATGGCTCGCCGAATTTGGACAAAATTCAGTTTTTGCCAAAAAACTTAAAACCTCAAACTTTCCAAAATCCTCAAAACAAACCAAACTACTCATAACCAAAATCAATCTCAACATTCACATATACCACCAAGTACTAGTCTCCTACTCATCAATCCTCCAACCACCTATATTGTAAACTTCCATATTCAACTCATCATCAACAAATTCAATACACATCACATATATACACATTAATTCCATCATACTTATCATACATCACATATATATTTCATCCACATTACTTGTCACACACATGTATACATATAACCCATTGAAAAGACAAAACCATCGGCTTAGAATTTTTCTTCTCGGTTAGAGGAAATAACTTCGTTGCAAGTATAGTTTCAAACCGACGAGTAATGCTCAAATTAAATTTTAATTCAAAAGAATGTCACAAATCAATACAAAATAACCGAGAGTATTTAGACTCCCGGGTCGTCTTCCTTAGGAGTTAAAGTTAAGCGCTCAATTATTGGCTATGAGGGGATTTGGGATTTTTTATTATAAGATGCAAGAAATTAAAATGGCAAGTAATTAAATGGAAAGCAAGTAAAGTAACAAAAATAGAAATTAAATGGTAAAAAGAGTTCTTGGTAAGAATTGGGGAATTAGTGATTCCTATCCTAGTTATGAACTACAAACATGGTAATTGTGTGGAATTAATCCCAATTAGTCAATTCTAATATCGAGAATTAGTCAAAATGGCATAATTGATCTCAATTCACAAGTCCTAGACAACTCTATTAATGGAAGGCTTAGAGTTAGTGGAAACCAAATCAACTAACAATCCTCACACAATGTGGAATAGACATCCACCACTCAAGTTCACCAAATTACCTAATTTTCCAACCAAGAGTGTAAAAAACTAGGCAAAAATCCAACCAAAGTATTTTATCAAACACTTGGAATGCATAAAAAGAAAGCATGGTAAAATAACAAGAAATAATAAATTCTACAACTACCAAGCAAGGAAAGTAAGAATAGCAACTCAATTTAATAATAAAAGAGCATGAAACATAAATTGCATTAAATAAAAATCAAAATAACAAGAGTGTTCATCAACATACAAAGTAACCAAAATGAGAAATTAACAAGATAAACTAAGAAAATTAAGACAATAGAACAAAGAAAAGTAGAAGAAACTAGATGAAAATAAGAATTAAAAAGAGAAATTACAAAGAAATTAAGCTATAAACTCTAATTTCTAGAGAGAAGGGGGAGTTTCTCTCTTTAGAATATGACCTACATGATGCTAAACTAACCCTAATTGCTTTCCTCTTTTCACATGGTATGATGGGCCTTTGATATAGCACCCATCAGCTTCAAAAAGTCCAAAAACTGGGCTTTGGAGGCCCAGAAATTACCCCAAGCGATTTGCATTAAGTGAGTCACGTGTGCCGATGCGTGCGTACGCACACGTGCTGAATTTCTTCTTGTGCGCACGCACAGGAGGTTGTGCATACGCACACATGGCTGTGTGGTTTTTGTGCGTACGCATAGTAGGTTGTGCGTACGCACACACCAGTGTGTGCTTCTCATTTGTTTTTTTCATGTTTTCTCCCTATTGCATGCTTCTCCTCCACTCTCATCAAGTCATTCTAACCTATTATACCTAAAATCACTCATCAAAAATTATCAAGGCATCGAATGGGATGGAAGTGGGATAAAATTGATTAAATTAAGCACAAAATAGCATGTTTTCACAATTAAACTCAATTTAGGGAGAGAATACAAAAGTATGCTATTTGCGAAAGAAGAAAATGAAACCTTACACACCCAACAAAGAGAACACGATGTACATGATGCAAAAAGGAGCTTCAATATAAACAAAAAGTCATGGTTTGGAGATGATTTATCAGATCCATTATCATGTGAAAGCTGTAGATTTGTGACAGAATATTTCTGGCCAAGTCAATACGATGTTGAAGAGAAATTTTGACTCATTACTTGGTTGTTTATTTTGGAAATTCTGATCTTTATACTCTATTGAACTTTGTTTTGACTTTAAAAGTTCAGACGTTGACTTGATTTTCTCTTTAATGTTTATGCTTGATTGTAAATTTAATAGGCGTTGACAGTACACGAGGAAACGTAATTTGTAAATTTGTGAACATTAATTAACCACTATATGATTTTTTAATTCATTAAAATTTTTTACTTAACACAAATTCGAAAATGTATGTAATGCATTAAGTTATAGTGTTTGAAACATGCTTTTTAAAAAAAATAGTGAGAAGTTAAGTAGATTTTACAAGACAATGTTTAAACAAAAAAATTCGAGTTAAGAATATATTACAGCGGTTGGAAAAAAACCGTTGCAAAAAGAGTATTTATTATATTTGCAAATTGTTATTTTGCGGCGGTTAAAGCAAAACCGCTACAAAATGAGAAGCTTTTGGTAGCCTCTTCCTAATCCGTCGCAACCGCTGCCAGATTCTATTTAGTGGTGGTTTCTAAATGTCCACCGCTATCTACCGATTTTTTTGTAGTGTAAATACTATCACGTGTCAACGTATCCAATTTTATTCTTAACATGTATTCTTAAAATAATTTAGAAATAGTATATATTACTTAGTAAAATTTTTTTAATACTTTATATAATTAAAATAAGATATTACAAATAATTTAAAAATTAATTTATATTTTAATATTAATAAAATATCAAAATATCATTATGATTTATCCAAAAATATTTTATATTATGTGTGTGTGTGTGTCCCCGTGTCTTTATAAAATTTTAAAATTCGTGTGGATGTATTTTATATCGGGGTAATGCTATGGAGACAAAAAATACAGCCAAAACTTGTCTTATTTGACAATTAATAAATACTAAATAAAACAAGTTATAGCTATTTTTAGCTAAATTTTTTTATTACCAAATAGTTCCGTTTATATCGTGTCATATTATGTATCCGTGCATCATAGTTATTATCTACACATATATAGTATTAAAATTACGCGTATTGGATAGGTATAAATTTAGTAAATACCAATTGTACAAATTTGTTTAACAATCCAGCTAATCCCATTTTTAAAGTATGTTTTTTGATATTTGATATTTTTCATTCAATGCTCCACAATCTAGTCCTCTATTAATTTCCATTCATTCAAAATACTTAAAAGGAATAAAATCTCCAGCTTTAATTAATTAATTATACGTGCTCGCGCTACATAGGGCTTTAACCATAAATATACATGCACATAAGAAAGTAGTTGATGATACATATTACTCGACAATGGGTTCTCTCACAAAATCTCATCTATGTTTTTTAGTTACCTTTCTTTTCGCCATTCATGTCTTACATTATATCTCACCTCTTGAAGCCAATAACCATGGCGGGTTCAGTGCTAGACTGATCCGAAAAAACCTTCCTTCTAGACGCAGCATCTTTCAGCCAAATATATATAACTCTGGAGAGTCCCCAGTGAATGCCTATCTTGGTCAATATCTCATGGAGGTTTCCATTGGAACTCCACCCGTAACCATTCAAGGTATCGCTGACACAGGTAGTGATCTCGTGTGGACGCAATGTGTACCATGCGATAATTGCTATAAGCAACAAAAACCCTTGTTTAATCCTAAAAAATCCTCCACTTATTCCAACATCGCATGCACCTCACAGTTGTGTCATAAGTTGGACACAGGCGTGTGTTCTCCTCAGAAGCAATGCAACTACAGCTATGGCTATGAAGATTCTTCCTTGACAAAAGGTGTTCTTGCACAAGAAACACTTACCTTGGAGCAAAACCGTAAAGTTAGTGGCTTTATTTTCGGCTGTGGACATAATGACAAGGGTGGTTTCAATGATCATGAAATGGGTATTATTAAACTACTCTTTCACTTTAGTCTATGACAACAATAAAAAAGTGTCGTGACCCACAAATTCAATTCAACAGAATACATAAATTCAATTACAATTTTAGTCTTTATTATCTTATTTTATCTTTATTTATTTTTATCTTTCACAGGACAATGCTCTATATATATTTAGTTTTACCTTCATAACTCAATTCAATTCAATTCAATCAATCAAGAAATACAAAGTATAATATTTTTCCTCTCTTCTTTTCTTATTCTTTCACAATTTTATCAGGTATAATCGGTCTCGGAAGAGGGGAAGTGTCTCTAATCTCTCAAATAGGTTATAACTTTGGAGGCAAGTTGTTCTCGATGTGTTTGGTTCCATTTGGCACTGACCCAAGCATTTCAAGCGAAATTCGTTTTGGAAGTGGGAGTGAAGTAATAGGGCATGGTGTGGATTCTACACCTTTGGTTTTCAAGGAAGGTGATAAGACAACATATTCTGTTACCTTAAATGGTATTAGTGTGGGACATAAATTTTTACCCTTTAGTAGTTCTTCACAAAATGTAGCCAAAGGTAACATGTTTTTAGATTCGGGGACACCACCAACTATTCTACCACAAGATTTGTATGATCGATTAGTAGCTGAAGTGAGAAATCAGGTTAAGATGGAGCCCATTAAAGATGACCCACAATTGGGTAACCAGCTTTGCTATAAAACAAAGACTAATCTTCGTGGGCCTATGTTGACAGCCCATTTTTTCGATCATGTAAATCTACAGTTAAGTCCAATCCAAACCTTCATACCACCGAAAGATGGTGTTTTCTGCTTGGCATTTACCAACACTAGTAGCGCTGTCGGGGTTTATGGCAACTTTGCTCAATCAAATTTTTGGATTGGGTATGATCTAGAACACCAGTTTATCTCTTTCAAGGCAACTGATTGTACGAAACACTAGAGTTTCGGCCCCTCCCCCTACTCCATACCCTTCTTTTTTCATTATATCCTATCTATTTCTTGAATAATTGATAATCCAGCAGTACAAATTTATATCACTATATAAATAATAATTTCTTTTATCTATTATATTTATTATATATTATTAATTTTATAACTAAAATATGTTACATATCGTTTTTTTATTATAACTAAAATTAAATATATTTTTTTAAAATTTAAAATTTTTTCTCTCCTTCTCTTTATTTTTCTATTTCTCTCGTTCCTACATCCACTATATCTTTCATATATTATTATAATTGACGAATTACAAATTTAACAACTAAAATATACAACCTAACATTCTCATAAAATTAAAATATTAAAATTAAAATATAGCTCTATTATATATTACTAAATAATTTAATAACTAAAATGTATTACATAACACTCAATTATTAAAATTGAGAAAAAATATTTCTCATTAAAAATAGTTCTTACAACTGTATTGGGTTTCTCTGAGTTCACCTTGTGACGCCTTTATCTTCCCTTAAACCAAGTCGTTGTTTTTCATCTCCTACTCTCTACTTATCTCGAAACTTTTGAAACAGGGGCGGATGAGACAGGTTTTGTGAGTATGCCCGCCATTTGTTCCTAAGCTAGGATGTGAATGACATGCGCCTGACGTGTACCACTCTGTCTCTAGAAAAAAGTATATCCACTTCAAGGTGTTTGGACCTTCCATGTAACACTGGGTTATGGGAGCACATGATTCCTCAACATTAAGCTCCTTCAGCAACTTTTTCTAGTATGCACACAGCTCCGTCTCTCATTTGGTACCTCTCAAGCTGCATCATATAGACTTCTTCACGCAAGTCACCATTGAAGCGTTGTGGAATCCATTGAGGGTTATGGCTTTCGGTGGTTGCTACAAGGACCAAGTCTTTCACCGTATGAGGGCAGAATATTCCTCATTCATTGTAGTCTTCCAGTGTAGTGTTGCTAAGGCTTGAGCAATTGTGCTTGGCTCATGTTGAGTCAGGTTTGGAGGTGTATTGGCCACTACAGCCACATAAGTCCTTGGTTTGAGGCTGCCAGATTTACTCCTTGTCATTATTTTATGAGTGTTAGTGGAAGAGGGTCTGCCGCTCCTCAGTGCAAACTTGAGCATCTGCAGCCTATTCAGATATCACAGAAGATAAAGCAGTAGTATTCACAAAATTAGACAAAATAGGGACATAGATAAGATCAACATTGGTATCAGACACGAAAACAGGTGCTGGTTGATTGGACTTTAAATTGGGAAGGGTTAGGTTTTGTTGTGACCTATGACTAAACTCAAAAGGGTGACCTAGGTGACCTGGGATTGACCGAGAATGAATTCATTGGGAAGTTAATGTGAAGATTGGTTTTGTGCATCACGATGAGGATTTTGTGATTCAGTTGTTGATGATCCATTTTGAGCACAAGAGTCTCAATTGTAATAAGAAAATCACTAATTTTATGCAAAAAATAAAAAATAAAAAATAAAAAAATAATCAAAGATGGTCATGCATCACATAGTACAGAAATTTTTGTTTATAGTAAAGAAAATTTTGCAAATAGCACATAAATTTTTGTTGCGAATGTATTTTGTTAATTTGGTGATCTAATATTTTAGACATGTAGTTCTTGAAAAATTTTTATACTGTGCATAAAAAATTATGTGCTACACACAAAAAATTTATGTGTTGTATGCATTTTGTTGGTTGGTGTCAACGTTTTAGACGTGTCCTAAAATTTCTGTATTATATGTGTTTTATTAGTTGGGTGTCAATGTTTTGGACATGTGATTCTTTAAAATTTTCAGTGTAGTGCACCAAAATTTTCTGTGTTATAAGTTAATTTCTATGCTCTAGTTGCTTGAACATACATAAAAGAAGAAGAAAATAAAGAAAACAATGGCAATGATGATAATGAAGGAGGATGGGGAGAAAAAAGGAGAAAAAATCAAATAAGAGAAGAAGAAAAAGAAAAAGAATATGGAGAAAGAGGATGACGTTAAAGAAGAACAAGAAAAGAAGAAAAAAAACGATGACGAACAGATTTGGTTAGACTTGATTTAAAAATCGTATGACCGCTTACTTTCATTGTAAAAATATTAACTCTAACATTTCCCATATAAAAATGCTACACATGTCGAAAATATACCACATTTTTTAACGAAGGCTTTTCGACACCGGCGTGGACTCTCTAAATCGAACATGTGCCTTCGATGTGGCGACGACAGAATTGACAATGCATTGTTTGCTACGTTGTCGATAAGCACAAAATATTTGGATGAGATTGGATCCTTCAATTCTTTAAGTTTGTGGGATATGTTTTCTTTGATGAGGGTTGTTGTTTTGGGAAAAATTTTATTTTTTTCCTAGCATTTGGTGGATCTGGAGACATCGAAATCAGAAAATCTTTAATCCATATGAAGTTTGGACACAACATAAGGTGGTGATCTTGGCTAGAAGATGGAAGATGGAATTAGAACAGGTTCAATCTCAACTATCTTTGTTCAAGAATGTGATTGGGAACTTCCTTAGTTTGATTTTTTGAAAGTTAACTTAAATGTTAGCATTTTTTTGGAAGCTCAAATAGCAAGATTTGGGTGTGTAATTAGAAATCATGAAGGCGCCTAGATAAAAGGTTGTTTTGGAAGGATTTTAATTTGGAGTATCAAAAAATCCAAATATGGAGAGGGATGATTTTAGTTTGAAAGTCTGTGAAATAGACTCAAGAAAAACATTCATTGCTACTATATATAAGGTGCCATTTTGGGATTTCATTTTTTAGTACCATGGCCAAAATGAACTTCCGCTTCCATTATCTCTTCCAACGTTATGTTTCAGGCCAAAATGAACTCTCGCTTCCATTATCTCTTCCAACGTTATATTTCAGTATCTTTTTGTCATTGATCCTCACAAAAAAGAGACGGGATATCCTGAAATAAGAAAAGTTTTGTTCCGATGGAACCTTTTCTTTTATCGAAGATTGGCTTTTGATACATGATCAGGTCATTCAATTTTTTTGCTTTTTTCTTTATTCTCTTTTAAAAATGTAATCAAACGCCTTTATTTAAATTTAAGAATTATAAATTCGAAAAAATAGGCTTACTACATAGGAAAGATGATGATTTGATGCTACGTATTGACGAGATGCTTGGAAAGGAATGGGAAGTTTATTTTAGAGGGAAATAATGTGGTCAATCTCATAGCAAAACTCGATACTTGGAGTCAAAATGAGTACATTGAGTGCTTTGATCCTCCTAGTAATATTGTTGAAGCTCTTTTTTAAGATTGAGATGCTGCTTGAGTTGCAGAGATCTCTCGTGTTTCTTTTGCTGTCTTTTGTTTCTTTAGTTTTTTTTTTAAGACAAAAATATGGGCAATTCAACTCTAATCCGTAAAAGGTAGCATTCTTAATCCATTAAACAATTAATAAAATAATAATATCAAATATCGGAGTCTCATGAATAGAACATGATAGAGGCGTTAGTAACAAACACTTCAGCTCTGGATTGGTTATTCACTATAATGCAACGTAAATTAAGAGTTTTAAATGTCCCACAGATCCTGCTTTAAAAAATAAAATCTAAAGCAGAGCTCGGCCACAGAAGTAACCTCAGCTTCCCTTCAGCACATCCCATCAAATATATTGTATGAAAATATAAGCAGTCAACAATAAAGCTCTGAAGTCGAACAACTAAGAGCTCAAATTGTGAATTACTAAGACAACCACGAATACTACAGAATATCGAGATCAGGCTCCTTTAACTAGGACAAATAGTGGCTTGCCGGTAAGCTTATCTCGCCCCTGAAATAACCCATGAAAAGAAAAAATGTTTATGAACCTGAATTTTCAGTTGGAACAGAAAAAATTTGGTATTTTAAGTAGTTATATGACGTCCTCATGAGAAAATGCTACATTGTTTGTAATGCAGTTCATAAAGTATTCATGAGAAAATGCTACATTGGTAGTGAAATACATGAACACAAGTGAATAAGAATAAGCGCAACCAATGCTCAACCTAAAAATAAGTTAGTTCAAATTCCGGTGTTTAAAACAAATGCTGAGCCTAAAAATTAAAATAAAATAAAATTTATGAACATTCTTTGGGACTGCTTATGGTGCTAAATATACATTTGTTAAGATTACAGTGTCAAAAACAAATACTGTCTAAACTATCTGACATGATAAGGCAAATGTATCAGCCATACCTTTAACTCCGGCAATTCAATCACACAAGCACACTCAACAACTTGTGCTTGAACACGTTCTGCATGAATAGAGTAAAACAAACAGAGCAAAAATTGTATCAAGATGCTAGTTATGCATCAGTTTTATCATATTATCGAACAAGACTCAATGTTTCAAGTCGACTTTGTACCAACAATTCATCTAACATGCATATCTGTCTGAATGTGTAAACAAAATATAAAGGAAAATTGAGACTTGAGACCTAAGCCCTAAGCTTGTTTATTTTCACGACTTCAAGGGTTTTTTTTTTATACCATAAACAAAAGTACAAAATTTCTTTCAGCTAAAATCTTCAACAAAGCTTCCCAGTTATATATCTGAGGAAAGAGATCTGTAATTCACAATAAGAGGTAGTATGCGGGCTGGGGCAACCCGACAGATCCGACCTCTGTATTATGTAGAGAGATTTGCAACCCGACCAGACTTGGGAAAAGAACCACTAAATTTGTACGAGACAAAAAAAAGAGCATTTAAATCGGTCTGTCTGACCCCATTACACCACTTGCACATAGCCTTCAAAAGGGACAGAAATCATTTTCATGTTAATTCAGCTTTTCTTCCTGCTAAAACTTAATATCGACAAGCTTACCTAGTAGCTTAATTGCAGCACATAAGGTGCCCCCAGTGGCAATAAGATCATCTATGACTAAGGCTCGATCTCCACGTTGTACAGCTCCTACATGCATCTCCATTTTGTCAGTTCCATACTCAAGAGAATACTCTTCTGAAATTACCTCCCCTGAAAAGACAATTGAAATACACAAATGAAAATTTGAGCATTCAAATTATCATAATAGAAAATTTAATGTGTTACTTTCAGCTGCTTAAAATAAGCATAGTGAAGCAGTTTAGAACTTAAGATCAGAATGAGCATATACAAGAGACAGACCAAATGAGTCATACCATAAAAATCTGCTAACTAAGAAATTCTTAAAAGACCATATGCAATTCGTTCAAAAGAAACGTCAAAAGCTCATACCTGGCAACTTGTTGGGTTTCCTCATGGGGACAAACTTTGCACCAATAGCCAATGCAATAGGTGGGCCAAATATAAATCCTCTTGCTTCAACACCTGATTTAGGTGATAAATAAAGCTGTCAGATGCAAATCAGTGACTTGTTTGTGCTGATCCAAAAATAAAAACTAAAAAAATGATGATTCTAATAACCAAGTTGCTGATTTAGTAAATTTGTTTCAACTATGCTCTGATATTCATGAATCAGAAAATATTCCAACAGCACATATAGAACTGAGTGATTGGCAATTTGGTATGAATGAATGAATACTGAATGTAATTCTTAGTTTAACAGGCAGCGTATGATGTAAGCAGAGATCAACAATGACAAGTTGTAACAGGAACAAAAACATGGAAGCAAATCTTATTTGACGATGAACAAGACTGTGCATTAGAATTATGAGGAGAGTACCTGCAACAACAGAAATGTTTTGATCTCTGTACCTCTCAACGAACAAGTCAATGGTATCTTTAAAAGCCTTAGTATCAAGCAGCAGCGTGGTTATGTCCTGAAACATAATTCCTTCCAAAACACAATGCAACAATGTTTGAGCAAATCAAATCAAAACAGAAGAACAAGAAAGGAATCAGAGAAGAGAATAATAACCACTAAGCACTAACCAGGCTTAGGGAAGTCAGGGATGACACGGATCGCAGAGGAGATTCTCTGTAAGCGTGGATCTTGAGCATCATCGGAAGCCATTTCGTTAAGCTGAGACGAACCACTCGCACTCGCTGGTTCTCAACCACAAACAGATGAGAATTGTTAGCAGCGATCCAAGATTTTAGTGTGTGTGTGTGTGAGAGAGAGAGAGAGAGAGAGAGAGGAAGAGAAGATGTAGACGTACCAATGGAGCGTAGAGGAGATGCAATTAGTAAGGGAGTGGAGAGTGTGATGAGTGAAGAAGAAGAAGAAGACTTTGAAATTGGGAAGGAAATTGTAGTAAGAGAAGAGGGAAGAAGAGGGGCGGCTGCGGGTGCAAGCCCAAACAACCAATTGGAGGAAGAGGAGCAACACACACCCACACCTGATTGCATTCTCTTTAGCCTAATTTTAATTTATCAACCCACTTTATGACTTTAACTTACCCCTATGATATCATCCTAGCCCCAAACTGAATAATTAAATGACAAAAGAAAAATAAGTATTGGATCTCTTGCAATTTGCGATCAAAGTGTACACTAGTGGTCTTAGGCTGGCACCTAAATTCCAATATTGTATTATTTCAACTGCGTAATCATGCTTGATGTTGATGAAGTGATTTTGGGGAAGGGCATTTTGGTCCAATGATGGGTTGCGAAGCCTCGCATTTTAGTGCTTCGGGCCTTTATCATGTTACTCTGCGTTGTGTCTTTTCGCGGCCAATGTGTGCGTTGTTTTCATGTTTGGGTTGGTGAGGTGACTAGAGTCTTAGACTACTAGTACTAGAGCCTCTGTGTAGGGGCGTTTTAGTCGCATAAGCGACCTAAGAGGCTAAGATTCTGTTCGTGAGCCTTAGTCTCTCACACTTGGTGGGTGGTGGTTTATGGGGCTTCTGAGTGTGACTCTTGGTGTGAGGTTCGCCTAACAAACTCCTCCAAAATAAATATGAGATTCTTCTTTAATTTCTGTCATATATTTATTTGTTTCACTGTTTGATAATACTAATTATTAAAGAAATATTAAAGCCATGTGTAATTAGCTTTCTTTTTTTTTCAGAAATTAATTTATAAATAGATTAAAAAATAGTGTAATTCAGATATATTGTATCATGGTGTGTAATACAAAAATGGGAATCTGAAAAATGATAGATTTGCAAAACACAAAGCGTTTGTCCAGAACAATGAATTAAAAAAAAAGATGATGTAAAATGCATCTTGGGAATGAATGCATGCACGAAATGTGTCTCTTGCATGTATACAAGTTCTGCTCGTTTGACCAACTTTTTCTTATGCGAAGCAAAAACGTAACCTACATTTTGTAAGTGTTCAAAATCAGTCGACATTACAACCTGTATTTTGCAGGTGTACCGTGATGAAGCCTCATGCATGTTCGACACATATATTTGTGTTTGACAGCTTTTCTCCTCTATATACGTTGCTCTCCATCTGCATTTTGTCATTTTTTCTCTTTCGTGTGTATGTAAGGGAGTGTTGTTGAAAAAGAACTTCTTCTCGTCATCAGTAGTATGAGCTTTTTTGTAATTTTAATTTAATTAAAATGGTTTGTTATTGAACATTTGGATAATCTTAATATGTAAGTTTTTTATTTTTTAATAATATACTATTATTGTGGTCGTCATTATTATTATTATTATTATTATTATTATTATTATTATTATTATTATTATTATTGCTATTATTATTGTTATTATTAATTTTTTTTCTTTTATAGGCTACTAGGAGTTTATTGCCTAAAAAATTTGACCTATCGAAAACCTACAATGAGATTAGTGTAGCCGTTTTAGCATCAATCGAGTTCCATCACGTTTTGCGATTAGGCAAAATAAAGGACATTCTGTACTGTTAAGTACTTTGATAGAGTGGAGGCCAAAAACTCATAAGTTCCACCTTCCAGTTAGCGAAGTGACTATCACCCTAAAAGATGTAACACATATTATTGGTCTGCCAATTAATAAGGACCCTGTGATGGGCAGAATGGACAACAGTCACTCGTTCTTGGTGGAGGACTGCATAGTAGTTTTTGGTAGGCAGTCTGGTCCGCACGATCACACATTAGGGAAGGTAAACATAGCATGGATTCAGTAGTGTAGAGACATCAAACCATTAGACACCCAAGAATCTATCGAGCAGTATATCCGGACTCACATATTCTACTTGCTTGAAACCGTTGTGTTTTCAAACAAATCGACCAATTCTATTAACCCAAAGTTTTTACCTTTTACTCGAGATTTCCATTGCATTTTTAATTATAGTTGGGGGCAGCTTGTTTGGCACATCTATATAAGTCGTTGTGCCGTGCATCACCATACAACTGTAAAAAGATGGATAGTTATCTTATTCTGCTCTTTGTTTGGACATGGGAGTGTATGTTGTGGATAACACATGTTCCCCGCGATCAGCTTCCAGTTGTTGGCATTCTAGTTGGTCAACGGTAAGAGTTATTATTGTTGTTGTTGTATTGATTATAACCAATATAAACTGATTTAGGTGGAAACATTGGTGCCAATTAAGGGATTATATATGAGGTCTACGGCACAATTTAGGCAATAATTAGATCATATGGGTTTGAATTGTAACAGTCCAGACCACCCGCTAGCACGATATTGTCCGCTTTGGCACACAAGGCATCACGATTTTGTCTTTGATGATATGGATGATAGCCGAAGCCCCCCACACTCACTCGTCAATACGCGTCATGCTAGGGAGAGGTATCTACACCCTTATAAGGCATGCTTCGTTCCCCTCTCCAACCGATGTGGGACCTTACAATCCACTCCCTTAAGGGAGCCCAGCGCCCTCGCTGGCACATCGATCCGGGCTCCGACTCTGATACCATCTATAACAGCCCAGACCACCCGCTAGCACAATATTGTCCGCTTTGGCACACAAGACCTCACGGTTTTGCCTTTGACAATAAGGATGATAGCCGAAGCCCCCCACACTCACTCGTCAATACGCGTCATGCTAGGAAGAGGTATCCACACCCTTATAAGGCATGCTTCGTTTCCCTCTCCAACCGATGTGGGACCTTACATGAATGATGTACATACTAATGATTTCTATTAAGAAGTTTTTTATATTTAATAATTTAATTGATTGTCTCGTATTTATTGTTGTGCAGTTTATATGGTGGCCATATATGGGAGTTAATGTTCCTAAGGATCTATTTGTACATCTGTGGGTATGCTCCACAAAATGCCTGTTGATGTTGTTCGAGTGTATAGTGATGTTTATCAGTGGCTAAGAGAAGGGGGTTGAATCTTAGCCTCCTTTCTGTTGACTATTACTTTTGCTTTTTCAAAGAAACTTAGAAGATATTTTTACTTTTGTCTTGTATCGAGTTGAGAGACATTTTGTTTTGTCTCATGAGTAACAGAAACAGAAGTGAAGTAGAGAAGAATGAGTAACACCCAGATGTATCCTGGTTCAGCTATTTAGTGCAATGTAGCCTACATCCAGTCTCCATCACAATTATGATGGAATTTTACTATTTTCAACATATTACATTCACCAAAGTTTTTTCTAGGATCTACCCAATCTTATCTGGGATAAATCCAGATTCTAACCTAATCTGAATTTGACTAGACCTCAATCTAGCTTTCAACAGCCAAGTGCTAACCCAACTTGCAAGAGAATCCCTACAGGATCTTGAAACAAAACAGAAAGATGTACAAAAAAAATCTATGACATATTATGGCTTTTTTTCCTAGTTTAACTCACTACCTTTTACCTCTCATTGGCTTTTTCTTACAAACCTCACCATGTTTGTTTTTTTCAATGAGACTTAGACAGATTTAACTGAGAAAAAGAAATACTCAATGAATAACATAAAAGGAGAAGAACTCAACAAGCTTAGGAAGCTATGAGAACCAAACTCTGTACTTTGTTCTTACTCTCTTGCCTTCAACCCTTGGCCGTTTACCTTTATTATAGAAGACTGAAGCTTTCAAGGTTGAATCTAGTTCAAAGTCCTTACTATATTCTTCTCCTTCACAGACTTGCAGCGGCTTCGTCAGTGAGGAGAGAGAAATCTGAATCTGTTGTATGCAACTTACCCATTGTCTCTCATCCTTTTTCTTCAAATTCCTTCAATCTTGACCGTGGAGTCTTGCTTTGGCTCCAAGTTTGATTTGAACCGTGGATCTTCTGCTATCGATATTTGACTTTGATTTCTCCATGGTTGCTTGATTTGTGCTTGAGACTTTGTGGATTTCTTCTTAGTTCCTTGGCATAGCACAAATGAGGAAAGATACTTTTGATGTGCTCTGACCAAATGAAGTTGGCTACTTGGTTGTAGCTCTTTCTTCTTTCTTGGTTTTAGAGACAAGCTTTTTGTTCTTCAACACTCCATAGCTTCTGCACTTTTCATTTCCTTCTTTCTTTCTTGTTTAACATGTAACGTGATTGAAGAGAAGAAGAGAGGAGAGAGAATAAAATATTTGGCTTTCGGTGGAAGCCAAGAGGGATTAAGTTGTATTGAATTTGGATTTTAAGGTTTTTGGAGTGTGGGAGTAGGTAACTGTATGAAGCTTGAAGGATTTTAGGCTCACTTCTTTATTTCCTCATATTTGGTTCATGGACTTGTGATAGGGCTTGGCTTAGTTCTGATGGACCACCGTGTGTGGGCTTTAATTATTTATTCCTTGGGCCAAGATATTTGATTTGTTTTTCCTGCACACTAAACCAAATAAGTTAAACCAACAATTATAATGTTTGTTCATCACATGGATTAGTTTTCCAAACTCAACATATAGAATGGCACCCAACAGACCAAGTGAGACGCTGATTCGGGCTTGTATAAATTCCAATAGGAGAAGCTTTTCATATTAGAGAACCTTATTGCAGGTGGTTGACCAGAGCACAGTACCATGACTGGAGGAAAAGGAACAAAGTTTCAGTCCATATGCGAAACAATACTCAATATAATAGCTACAAATAGGAGACAAAATTGTCGACTTTCACCCTCTTCTAGTGTACTATGATTGGTACACTCAACAATATGGCAATCACCTAAGGTTGTCAGAGAGAATTCTACATGCAGTCCCCAAGGCGAATCAACCACAGCCCCTCCCCCCCGGGTCACCACCTAGACCACACTAGTTTTCCCATTATGAGCAATAGCACCAGTTTTCCCTTATGAGCAATCATCAGTTTCTAGCTTATGAGCAACAACATCAATTTTCAGTTTATCAGCAACATCAACTTCCTTTTTACCTAGGGGTATTCGCGAATCGGGTCAGATATGGTCAAAATCTCGACCTGATCTGCACTAGGATCATTGGATCGGATTAGATCTCATATCCGCATTTTTTAGTATTGGATCCAATCCGCATATTTTTTGATCGGATCGAGTATCAAATATATCCATTCAAATAACAAAAATTATAAAAGAATCTCAAAATTCAAAACAAAATAAAAAATATATTGAAAATTTCCTTCACATTGTGTGTCGCTTGACTCATAGTTGAAAACTACAACATTACCATACATTTCTTGCTTCAATAGTTCAGCTATTAATTTCTTCCATACTCGAAAAAATTAAGAAATTAAACCAATATATCTGCACTAAAAAATATATATTAAACAATTAATTATGAGAATAAAGCCACAAGACAACTCTAATGAGAAGAGAAGAGGAGAACAAAGGATGGCGATGTAAGGATAAAAGAGGCGTGGAATGAAGGACATCAAGCAACTCTGGTAAGAACAGAGCACAATGATGTGAGGAGGAGAACAGAGGCCACAATGCATCAGAGGCAACGATGTTGCAAGGCAGCACCACAATAATAGATGAGGCAGAGAGGAGCCACAGTAAACTAGACAACAAACAAACATGAGGAAGCGAGGAGTGATGTCGGTGAGGAAGAGAGGAACTAGCGAACCACTAGTCTTTGGCATGGTAGCACTAAGTATGGATGCCTGTGGTGCTTAGTGGGTGAGGTATTAGGTTTGAAGAGGTCTGTGGGGTGAGAGGCGCAGAATGGGAGAAGAAGAAAAATTAGGGCTTGTAAAAGTTATATATATATATATATATATATATATATATATATATATATATATATATATATATATATATATATATGGATCCATAGATTGAATATGCGAATACAGATGTAATATCCGCAATCCGATCATCTTGCAGATCAGATGCGAATATGATCCAATCTATGAACACCCTAACTTTTACCCACCACAACCAAAATTAGAACCACAACCATAGCCGCAAGCAAAATCGTTCATACCACAATTGGTAATTCTAGTAGAAGAATCCTGCAGTTTGTTGAACCCATTTAGCGAAATGAGTTTGTTTTAGGTACTGAGAGGGACCGAGGCATTCTTTAAACTTTCTCAACAAAGGACTAATGCTTTCTAATTATCTATTGGCCATCGCTCTATCTCAGATCATGCTAGTGACTTTGGGATGGATCCACCAAAACGGAGCCACCATTTACAGAGGGTTGAGCCACTACGTACTTCCGTAAAGGTGTGTCATCAACCTGCATCAATAGCTTGCAGTGTCTAAATGTTGTAATACACGGATAGAAGCTCCAAAATACCTATTGAAGAACTCTTACACCATGCACCTCCCCACTCTCATGATAAACAAGAAGAGTTTTTATTTAAACATGAGACATTAACATTGTGGCACACATTGCTTTGCACCAGACTAGCAAAGTTTGGTAGGAAACTTCCCAATCACGAAAAATTTTTGTGACAGACTTTAGCTTTGCCAACTAAGCCTTGCGGTAACTTACAGTGTCGCTGAACCTAGATTGAATTTCGACAATAATAGATTTCAGTATTTTACCTTTATCGATGGGTCAGCTTCAACCAATGGTCTGATATCATCTACAATCATGTGTATGTCCAACTTGGCATGATATTGTCAAATCATCCCCATGGTACACGTGTGTTCGCCTTTGTATCTCTTGATCTTCTAACAACTTTCCTTTCGAATCAAGTTAGCTTAAATAAGTCAATCACATCTTCTACCATACCCCTTACATTTTGCGTAGAATGTCTGTTGATAAATATAGAACATCTGCTGCATACATGCGTCATCAGTGATGGCATTGTCAGTGATGGGAATTATTTAAAACCGTATTAACCCACCAATTACTTGTACATGATTCAAGTATAAAATGTTGCTCACCCTCTTTGAAATGTGACATTGTATGTTTTCACAAAGGCCATTTTGTAACTCCGTAAAACTCATGTGCATGGAATAGAAAAAGAAAATAGACATTCACACACAAAAGTCACTCTTTTGTGTGTGTTTGGTATGATCTCATCATTATAACACACTTGCAAATTTGCAATAACTTCCATAGTCTTAACTTCACCTCTCCCAATTTTTTTGACACTACTAATTGTCACAAAAAATCACAAATATAAAGGAAATAAATGACAATGATATTTATAGGCAATATTTTTGGATTAAAATATTTTAATTATACAAAACACAACCTACTATTTATAAGTTAAAAAAAAACATAATATGCATTTTGTAGGTTTCATATTTTAAAAAAATAAAACACTTAAAATCACAACTTGTATTTTGCAGATTTTGAATTTAAAATAAATAAAAAGATTAAATCTTAACCTGTGTTTTGTACTAATATCATACTAATATAAATACTTTATGCATATCCATTTCGATATATAACTCATGATTTCTTCTGATATTGAAAAACATCAGCCTCTTCTTTCTTTCATATTTTTTTGGCGATAACTTTTATTTTTATGGACATTGGAGACAAAGCTTGAATACGTCAAGGAAACTAAGCTTGAGGTCATTTTAGTTGGGCCCTCTATTTAGGAGTATTGGTAATTTAGTATGGTATTCTCAATTTGCGTCATGCGTGGCTGTACCATTCATGAGCATTCTTTTTTATAATTGTAATCACAATTACTCACAAATAACAATAATAATAAATAACATCAATGAAATTAGCAATTGACATTGGATCTTACCCGTACTTATCAAATTCAGTTCTATTTTGTTAAAAATTTGATTATTTAATCATCAATTCGGTTGAATCATTATTTAAACCGATCAAATAATTAATTCAATCAAATTTGATAAAAATAGTTAAATCCGATAAAAATACATTAAAACCGGATGAATCAATATAATTAAATCTGATAAAATAAAAAAAATTATTATTTATTATGTATAATATTTTTTTATCAAATATATTTCATGAACAAAATTAAATTACATTTAAAATTGGGTAAAAAACCTAAATAAACCAGGCTGAGAAATTTTTTACCCAAATCAGCCAAAACCAAAATTTTTTCAGCAATCAACCAATGACCATAATAATGTAATTCGAATCAACATGATTTGAACCAAGATTGCAAGTAATTCGAAACAACTTGCTTCGAACTATTTTTAAATGGAGTTGCATGTAATTCAAATCAAGTAGTATCGAATTAGAGAAGAGTAAATCGAATTGACTTGATTCGAATTACTAGGGTTACGTGAGATTAGGGAGTTCGAATCATGTTGATTCAAATTATTCAATTTTGGTGACATTAGGTAATTCGAATTAAGTTGATTCGAATTACTAGTGAGTTGCCTATATAAGGAGTTCGAACCAAGCTCATTCGAATCGGTTTTTCTTCCTCATACCCCACCAAATCCTAGAGAAAACGACCCAGAATCTGTTCGGGCAAGAACTCGAGAGGCATATTGACGCGATGAGGGACGATCCGGGAAGGCTGTATCGTTTGGATGGAGTCGCTCATATCACCGGGGTGATCAACGACGAGGTTAGTAGTTTTTGTTAGTGGTATATGTTTAGTGGTTTTTGTTGTTAGAATATGTTAATGGTTTATTGAAGTGGTATTGCTAGTGGCTTATATAAGTGGTATTGCATGCGGTTTTGTATAGTGGTTTTCTATGCGGTTTTGTTGATGGTTTTGTTTAGTGGTTTTTGTTGTTAGTATATGTTAATGGTTTATTGAAGTGGCATTGCTAGTGGTTTATATAAGTGGTATTGCATGCGGTTTTGTATAGTGGTTTTCTATGCGGTTTTGTTGATGGTTTTATTTAGTGGTTTTTGTTGTTAGTATATGTTAATAGTTTATTGAAGTGGTATTGCTAGTGGTTTATTAAAGTGGTATTGCTAGTGGTTTATATAAGAGGTTTTACATGCGTTTTTGTTGATGGTTTATGTTAGCGGTTTACGTAGGTGGTATTGATAGTTGTTAATTTGAGCGGTCTTGGCTGGTGGTTTTTGTAAGTGGAGTTGCCCCTGGTTTATGGCAGTGGTTGCCTACATCTCGTTTTGCTAGTGGTATTTATTAGCTGTTTATGTCCTGATTTGTATTTGTAACCGGTTTTTGAATCTGTTCTAATCATGTGGTCCGTGTATTGCGCAGCCCCGGCGTTGCATATCGAGTATGCGGCGTCAGCAGGGAATGCGGCTCGATGAGCGGTACGTTCCGTACTTGTAGATGGCCGGATTATACCATCTTGCGAGACTGAACGACAGATGGTTCCGACTAAACGAGCCGCTTGTGAGTGCATTCGTCAAAAGGTGGCGTCTGGAGACGCACACTTTCCACATGCCTTTCGGGGAGTGCACCATCACACTTCAGGACGTGGCCTACCAGTTGGGTTTGCCAGTGGACGGACATTACGTCAGTGGTTGCCTTACAGATTTCCACGTATACATACAGGGTGGTCGGTCAGCTTGGCAGTGGTTCCAGGAGTTATTCGGTGTGTTACCTCCCCCGAGCCAAATTCAAAAGTTCGCTGTGAACTGCAGCTGGTTCCAGGAGACCTTTGGAGAGTGCCCCGATGGGGCCGATGAGGCGACAGTTAGGCGCTTTGCCCGTGCCTATATCATGATGTTGTTGGGAACCCAGCTGTTTGCAGACAAGTCCGGCAATCGTATTCACATCAGATGGCTACCGTACATGGCTAGGCTTGAGGAGATGGGTGGCTACAGTTGGGGGTTGGCGGCGTTTGCATGGTTGTACCTGTGTATGTGCCGAGTGGCCAACAGACACGTCGAGAAATTAGCTGGGCCATTACAGTAACTTCAGTCTTGGATCTTTTGGCGGTTTCCTAGATTTCGGCCCGATGGGTATGATTCGTTTAGCTGGCCCCTGGCATCCAGGTACGACTATGTTATACTAGTTTGTCACATTAATTACTGACTTCGTATCTTAACGACCTTTATAGGTGGTCAGGTTACAATCCTGGCGTTAGCGAGAAGGGACCTCGGGTGCAGATGACTCGGTTGAGGATTGACATGTTACAGCCTAGGGATGTCAGTATGCAAAAAACTTTTGCCTAGTCAACATAAGTTTAGTTATAGCTAAATTTCTCTTCTAATGTATCCATGATGAATTTTTCAGTTTATATGGATGCCATATAGCACACCCGACGTCGTCCAGGTTGTCCATCCGGAGGTGTTGGAGCCTCGTCATACGGCCTTATGGCGTTCTGTGACGTCGCTGATATATTTTGCAGTGGTTGAGTGGCACCAGGTTGATAGGGTGTTACCTCAGTTTGGAGGCGTACAGGCTTGTCCCCGTCCCACCCTGAACATCGACTTCTTGATGTCGAATGATGGTAGAGCAGGTGATTGTTGGTTCCCGCATCATCTGCAGCACTTGCATCTTTGTTGGGAGACACGTGCGGACCACGTGCTTCGGTTTGACGTTGTTGCCGACCCGGGTCCTTCACATGACTTCTTAGAGTGGTGGCATCAGCACGGAAAGAGATTCTTGTCACCAGAGATGTACTTGGGGGATCCTAGAGACATTCCTATTCCAATGGAGGCGACACAGAAGGGTGTCGGTAGAGTTCCCGACATGGACCGAGTCGATGACGTACTTGATAGGCATCAGATTGACTGGAGAGCTCGTGTTGGGACACGACGTAGCGACCGGGAGTGGAGGTGGCTGGACCAGGCTATGCAGGAGGGTGACCAAGCAGGTAGGGGTCGTGGTCGACGACGAGGTCATGGGGGGAGACGGAGAAGGCCTGCAGACCACCACGTTGGAGGTGATCCTCGTGACGATGCCGTTCCAGGAGGGGCTACTCAGGGTGTTGTTATACCCGATGCTGGCGGAGCTGGTGGAGAATTGTATGGGTCTGGTATGGGAGATCCTTCGGCACCTGTTGACGCTGGATTAGGAGAGGGGCCATTCGGAGATTACTTTGTCGGTGTCCCCGATCACGACCAGACGCTTCAGGAGAGTACAGCTTGGGTGAGTCCGGGTACCATGTTTTCAGACTTTCTTATCGGTGATATTCTTGATGCGGATTACGGTGGGGAGCATTTCCTAGATAAGATCACTGTCATCATGCAGGAGGATGAGGCTGGTCGTCGAGGGGGTCAGACGACGGGGTCACAGGCACATTTAGATGTAGATCTGAATGAGCCTCCATCCGTACCTCCAGCTGACTATTTTGCCCTGGGTGGTACACCCATTTCCGCAGCTACTGTTGGGTCACATTCAGTTGCAGGGTCTTCGTCATCCCGGCCTTTACATGTCCACCCTACGCGGCTTGCACAGCAACCCCCGGATGATGAGGAGGATGAGATAGAGGATGAGGAACCGCTGATCCGGAGAGGTCATAGGACACGGGTCCCACGACGTTGCTTCACGGGATCGCACTTGTTTAGATGATTTTTGCATTGTGATGTTTCTCATTTCGTTGTATGCTACATACTTATGTTTATGTATTTCGGTTATCAGTGTTGTATCGTGGGGTCCTTTAGTTTATCAGTTGATGTGTGTGTCTGTTTCTAAGAGATTAAATTGTATCAACTACTATGAAAACTAGTTTACTTTGCTTATTTATATTAGTCCCATTACCTACTTTTAATGTGATTACTACGTACTTTTTCATTTAATTTTATATTATGAAAATATTCATAGTCGTAAAAAATAACAGACATACAACGCATTTCTAGCAAGAAAAAATGAAAATAAAATCAAATAAGAAACAAAGAAAACTAACAAAAACTAACAAAGAGACAAAAAGGCAAGTATATTCACAATATTGACATATATACAATAACCAATAACACAACACCATTGCAATTCCCCGGCAACGGCGCCATTTTGACGATTGGATTTTTGATGGTTTAGAATTTCACAAATGAATTCTCGTTGCAAGTATAGTTCCTAAACCAAGCAATAATCCTTTCATGCAAAAAGTTGTTTGTCACTAAAACAAACCCCTAAATTTATAAACCGAAGTATTCAAACCTCGGGTCGTTCTCCCTAGGAATTGTAATGAAGTGTCTTGTTATTGGTTGTGAATTATATTTGGGGTTTTTTAAGCTTTTGGACAAGAAATATAAATGGCAAAGAAAATAAATCTAACAACTAACAAAGCTCTTGGCAAGATATGAGAATTAGAAGTCCTATCCTAGTTATCCTTCTCAATTGTGATGAGAATTGTTCATTGCTACCACTTAGTTAACCCTTACTAAAGAAAGGAAAGTCAAGTGGATGAATTGACTTGAGCCACAAGTCCTAGCCAACTCCCAAGGAAAGACTAGCTTTAGTGCACTCCAAACCAATTAGCAATCTCTCCAATTATCAATCA
This sequence comes from Arachis hypogaea, assembly GCF_003086295.3. Taxonomy (NCBI): domain Eukaryota; kingdom Viridiplantae; phylum Streptophyta; class Magnoliopsida; order Fabales; family Fabaceae; genus Arachis; species Arachis hypogaea. Next base: position 18,236,453 of record NC_092043.1, read on the forward strand.
ACAAAGGAATTAGATAACTCAAGTGTCACTAATTACTCTACCTAAGCCAAGAGTATAAAATTCTACTCTAAAATCCAACCAAGCATTTCATCAAACACTTGGAAGGCATAAAAGGAAAGCATAGTAAATTGATAACAAGAATAGAATCTAACAACAATTATTGAAAAGAATTAATAACAACAATCAAAAGAAACACATCTATTATGAATTACCTTGAATTGAATTGAAAGAAAGTAGAAGGAACAAAAGTAGATCTACAACAAAAACACAAGAACAACATAAAGGAAATTACAACAAAAGAATAGAAGAAGAATGAATCTAACAACAAGGAATTGAGAAGATAGAAGTAGAAGAAGATGAATCTAAATCTAGATCTAAGAACTAAACCTAATCCTAATCCTAATTCTAGAGAGAAGTGAGAGCTTCTCTCTCTAGAAACTACTTCTAACTAATCCTAATGAGTGTGTAATGATTGGAATCCCCTTTGCTCTTCAATCCTTGGCTTTAAATAGCATCTTTGGCGCCAAAGTTGGTTGCAATTGGGCCCCACAACCCTTCAGAATTCGTTGGCCACGTTTTCATTAAAAAAATCATAAAACAGCACCGACGCGTACGCGCACAGCACGCGTACGCGTCCATGGGGTGATTCGCAGGTGCGCGCGAGCGCCAAGTGCGCGCGCGCGTCCATGGGCAAGTTCAACTTCTTTGACTTTTCATGATTTCTCCACTTTGCATACTTTCCTCTTCACTCCTTTGATCCATTCCTAGCCTTTTCAATCTGAAATCACTAACAAACATATCAAGGCATCTAGTGGAATCAAAGGTGAATTGAATTTAGCTAATTTAAGGTCTAGAAAGCATGTTTTCACATCTAAGCACAAATTAGGAGACAATCACAAAACTATGCTATTCCATTAAATAAATGTGGGTAAAAGGTCATAAAATCCCCTAAAATCAATACAAGATAAACCGTACAAATGGGGTTTGTCAGTAGGCCTAAACCCATAGTGTGAGGCAGTCGCATTTAGGAGCACCTTGATGCCGACGGATGCATCGGCCCTAACCATTGGCATAATGAATGCCGATATCACATGATAATCCAAACTCCTGTGATCGTTGGAGATAAAGCTGGCCAGACAAGTATACGGTCCATTGTACCGTTTGACCTCCCAAATGCCCTTACGCTGCCGGAGACTCAACCAAATCAACCATGTGCACCCATTCTCGAACTCAGAACACTTGCCAACATAACGGCGATAATCATACTTCACTACCTTGTACTGTACACCTCAACGGATGCTATAAGTCTTCACACTTAACAGGGCATCCTCCTTATCCTGAAATTGCTGACCAACCTGGAACTCTGTCATACCAGCTGACCCTTCTGCATCTCTAGCGCCAAACCCAACAGGCTCCCTAGGTACCCCCGCCTACCTCATGACATCCAGGTCCAAAGATGAAAAATGTGGAGGGTACTGCTGTGTGCCAGAGCTAGAACCACCACCCCCACTGGTAGGCTCACTCGCTCTAATATCATCGCCACTGTCATCAGCAATCATATCGGGCTCGACATCATCATCCTCTAGATCATCAAACAATCCATCTACATCCCCAGCCGGTGCAGCACATTGTACAGAGGTAGGTACAAGTTCCGCTATTCCAACCTCGTCGTCAACAATGCCGTTGAGATCAACAGCGAACGAAGGGGAGGCGACATGCGGGGCGGGTGGCTCGTACGCAGGGACTGAGGAAGATGCAACGGCAGGTCTTGAACTAGAACTAGCAACCGTCGCTAAAGTGTTGGTATTCCGGTTCGAACCCCCCGAGCTTGACACCACATCAACCAGCTTCGCCAACAGCTCCGGTGTCCTCACTTCGGAAAACTGCCGGCGACAAAGAAACATGACCTGCAAGTCCTCATCACTCCCAATCGTGAAACAATCATACTTCACGCTATCTTGGAGCACCGTGATTGGAATGCGATAGAAAAACTTCTTAACCCTTTTCACACCATCCAGACAAAGTTTCAGCAGCACAGACCTAGCAAGGTCATCATAGCTCGTCGTAGAACTCACGATAATACAGAGAGGATCCTTATCGGTGAACTTGACACCGGAACGAGTTTTTCTCTTAATCGATCCTCTGTGGTGAACCAACACTATAAAACTGTCCTCACCAGCCATATGACCCCTCAATAATGAGAGCTGCTCACGTTCATCACATATATATACAGGTCTGGAATATAATAATTCGAAACAACCTAATTCGCACTATATATACATAATTCGAATCAAGTAAACTCGAATTATGTATACTTCTTGTTTCATAGTAATTCGAATCGACCTAATTCGAATTATGTTTACGTCTTTCCCCTAATAGTTCGAATCGACTAGATTCGATTTAACAATGCATAATTCGAACCATCTTGATTCGAATTACATGCAATTCTTTTTATACCTAGTTCGAAGCAAGTTGTTTCGAATTACTTGCAATCTTGGTTCGAATCATGTTGATTCGAATTATATTATTATGGTCATTGGTTGATTGTTGAAAAAATTTTGGTTTTAGCTGATTTGGGTAAAAAAATTTCTCAGCCTGGTTTATTTAGGTTTTTTACCCTTTAAAATTTAAAAGAAAAAATTGTTAATTTGAATATTTTTTTTATTTTCATGATTACCATCTTTATTTTCTTTTCTATAAATACTTAATTATACTTATTCGTTGAAATTTCTATATATATATATATATATATGTCTTTTAGTTTTTCGTATAAGCTTTTTGTCTTATTATTTTTCGTGAGCGATTCTTTTTCGATTTTGTTTTGATTATACCCCTTTTCTTTCAAGGCTCTTAGCTATACTATCTTTGTTATATACGTATGTATTTTACTTTTAGGGGTCGTAGTGCCTCGTCACCTCTCATTTATGCCCTAGGCATAAAGCTCTGTGTGGTAGGGTGTTATAAATTAATTTAAAGATCTTTTCGCTAGCTTTAATTTAAGATAGAGTTCATTCAATTTCACGCTCTGAGTGCCAAATTATAGCCCATCAAAGTTAGTCAAAATTCACGTTTTACACAAAATTCTGCACCTTACAAGTTACAATTCCTAACTCCCTTACTTTTCAATCCAATAACCATTCTTCCCTTTCAATACCCAAATTCAAACCGTACTCCATACATTAAATCCCTATTCATCCATCAACTTTTATCGTCAATCAGTCTTCTAAATCAACACATTTAATCATCCAAGAATCCAAAGTTCATACATTATTCACAAGCAATCCAATATCAAAAACATGCCAAGGGAAACAATTCACTCAATTAATACCATCAACTTACCATAACTTACCAAATAGGGGATACCTCACTCTATCACGGCCTCCGGCCCAATTCTCGTCACTTAGCCTTTCATAGACGAACATACCACAACACTTTTTAATTCAACTATATATATGCATCATTACTCAAATTCATGCTAACACGCGTCATCATTTCAATCATCAACCAACACAAAATCCACACTAGGCACCAATTATCCACGACAACAATTATTTTCATTCAACACTATTCTAGGTACAATTAACCTAGTTTGTCACATAGTATTTCACAATGTCTATTCAAAATTAAGACATGTACCTTAATGACGGCATTTTCTAACACTTGACTTTCCTCACCAAAAGGAATGGACCCAAGCTTGATCAATCATTCTCCAAACAAAAGCTCCACCAATCAAACAAAGCAATCCCCCCCACATCAACTCAATTCGAGCAGATCCAACTTGCACAAAAAATCACTGAACAACTCTACCCAAATATAATTAAACCAACATTACATATTTTTCAAGTTAGGATTTCATACATAATTAGAGAAAATCAAAAGAAAAGTGTTTTCTTACCTTGTCACGTCTTCATAGGTCAAAATCTCACTAGAACTCAATGTTAAGTCTTTCCTGAACATCAAAATCACCATTCCCTCAATATCTCAAACCCAAATTCAAAATCAAAAACAAAATTCAAAATAGAGATGGGTTCTTAAGATTACTCCGCTAAAGCTAGGTAGAAATGAAGAGAAAGGTAAGGGCTTCGTGTAGCCTTAAACGGTGCGGTAATCAGAGCTACAGAACAAAAGTTATGGACAAATGAAGGATGATGAATAATGTAAGGCTAGGGCTTCTCTTCTCTCGTCTCTTCTTTTTAGCTGCTCTCTCTAAAAATAGGGGGTATTGGGTGCTAAAATGCTAAGTTATGAACTTATGTATCATGAGCTTGGGCCCAACCTGACCCATTTGGTAATTTTTGGTTCGTTGGCCCTATCTTGAGCCAAAATCTTTAAGATAAGTGCTTGAACTTTCGTTTTAAATATTTTTTCTTATCATTTTTATAGTTTCAATTTTCTCACTCGCAGTATCGAACAATTTTAAACCGGTACAACCAATTTTAACTCCAGTAGGTATTTTCTGTAATGAACTAAATTTGTGCATTCAATTTCATTTTTTAAATTAAATTCCCACCGGTAACTCCCCAAATTATAATTTTTAATTTTTTAATCCTTCTTGTTTATAACTAATTTATTAATATATTATTCAGCATTTATCGGGGTTTTATATCCTACCCACCTTAATCAAAGTTTTGCCCTCAAAATTTAATCACCAGTATATAGGTGGGGTCATCCTTAACCAGTAACCTTAACCACCAGAACTTCCTTTTCACGGAATGTTTCGCTCGTAACACTATCAACTATAGTTGAGGTTCACTTTAAAGTTCAAATTCTCATCTTAATTCTTCATTCACATTCAAACTTGATAAGGGTATCAAGGCAACTCATTCATTGAGATTTTACCAAATCGATGCTACCACACGCTTCCGTCGTGCTACTCTGATCGTTTGCCCTCAAGAACTTGACTATTTATCAACGTCAATAAAAAATCTCCTTGAATCTCTTTATCTCTATAACTAAACGTCATTGACCTTTTAAAACCAATGTAAATCAACACTTAGACATTCACTTTCACTACAATTCACCATTATCGAGTTCAAACAATAATCTCGGGCTGGTACCAATCCTTCTAACCCTTCTTATAGAATGTCCGGCGGTCACTTCTTGTCGCTATACTCTTCCTTGCCCAGTCCTCCACCACTTTACTCTTGTTAACTAACTATGAAAATTTCCTAATCTCCATCAGAACTAGCATACTCATAATATTGTCTCCACCATCATGTCCATTACCATCTACAGCTTGTTGTCCCATCCTATCCACCGCTCGGTTGGTAGCAACAGCAGTAAAACTAACGGCAGCAGCCATGTCCATCGTTTCAGCCACAAAATCAGTCGAATTATCCTACGGGATGATTTTCTTATCACCTCTTCATCCTCGTCCTTGACCTCGTCTACATACACGAGACGCTATTTGGGTCTTGTCCATACTGAGCAATTGATATTAAGATGATCAGTCTTAATATCTCAAGTATAGTGCTTTGAATCCCCCTAAGTATGCTCATGAACAATTATGCTATATTTGTCAATCAGACATCCTAAATAGCATGTACACACAATCTAGAGTATGCTCAGAAGCATTGTCAGTCCATCCCTCAGGCTCTATGGGAACGAACTGCTCTGATAGCATAATGTTAACACCCTACCACATAAAGTCTTATGCTATAGTTGTAAATCAAAGGTGGTGTGGTATTACGACATCTAAAACTTGAAAGTACAGACATATTATTTGAAGAATAATGATATATCTATAAGCCTGTGAAGAACACACACACACACATACACATGCACAAACTAATCTCGACCTGTGAAGTCAATGCGGTTAGAAGGTATAATACAACCTAGAAGTAAACAAAATACAACATATTTTTCTATAAATCAACCTCTAAGAGGGATATACAAGTATGTGTTCAAAAGTGGAGAATGTAAATACACTAAGTATAAAATAAAATTCCAAAAAAAAGCAGTCTTTGCTTTCCACAGGGAGTCTGGAATGCTCAACGAGGTACGTCATGTCTTGTATCTAAATATAACAAAATCCAGTACAACCTATTTTAACGTCAGTACCCGTTTTTTCATAATTATCTATATTTTTGCACTCAATTTTATTTTCTAAATAAAATTTTCACAGGTAACTCCCCAAATTATAAATTTTGAATTTCCTAATCCTTCTTGCTTATAACTAATTTATTAATTAATTATTCAACATTTATTGGGATTTTATAAAGAGGGGGTGATAGGGAGAAGAGAAGATGGATAAATTGCTGGTTTGTAATAATATGGGTGATATAGAGGATTAGAAACTAATTTATTTTTGAAAGAAATAACACATCGTGAGAGGATGCATGGGAGTTTGTTGTGTATCAGCTAAAAGAATGGAAAATGTCTATCGAAAAAAGAAACAAGTACAATCAACTACTATTCAAGGGACTAATAGTAGTTTAAGACCCGCTGTGAACATTGAAAATGAATATTTTTGGTAGATTTGTGCTGAATATGTTACTTCAAAATAAGGTATGGCAGTGGATAACTATCTTGTGAATGCTGAAAATAATATTGTTGTGCGTTTATGTGAGTTTTTTAATGCAGATTCTAGAGTTAATGCTTTGACGAAGTGCATTGAAATATCCGTCCAATTCTTGTTAGAAGAGTATAGTTTGGCTCTAGAGCGGGTGGTTTTCAAAACCAATGATGTAGTCTTAGTGATATGGGCTAAAGGACAAGGTGACAACTATTGAAAAAAAATTTTCTACAACATTTCAATAATATCAAGGTTCAATATGCTTCGCAGAAGGAGTTTAAATTCATTAACAATTGGAGAAAAAATGGTCAATAAATAGAATGAGAGTAGTAGAGTTTTGTAGTGTTGATCCATGTTTTCTAATAGACAATAAAGAAATTTTGTTTGATTGTCTAGAAGTGGTTTTTATGGTAGAACTTCGCCTATACTATTAGTATTTGCTACTTGAGATTTTCATGAATTATGTGGGGTCATTAAATAAAGTAATGTTGTGGTAGTATTAATTAGATCCAAATATGTAATAATGAAAATCTTGGAATTGTATGTATTACATGTGATTTTGCACATAGCTCTAAAAAAATATTGATTTTTCAAAAATATGCTATAGGTAGATATTCCACCAGAAGTCACATGATCATCTAAATGAAATAAGTGTGCAAGCATGACAATGATTGATAGAGAGGTGGTCTTATATACTCTATTGGTGATGAAACAATACAATAAAAATTAGAGATCAGATACCTTAGCGGAGTTATTATAGTCCTAGTATTTAGTAAAAAAAAAACTTTTTTAGGGGTGATTTTTTTATTCCTCATGTTTTTTAGATTAGTAATAATGTTCTATTCTTGATTATTATCTTTTATGGCAATATCAATAGGGATATGATTGAGAATTAGGCTGTTTATTTTTTTTCTCTTTATTGTGGGTCAAGTTTGTAACCCAACTATTAAAAAAACCTAAATAAATTATTATATCAAGATCTAATATCTAAAATTCTTTTTGGAGTATGTATCTAAATATTTTGTGTATTGTCAAATTGAGATCATATTTAAAATCAAAATGTCTTTTTTTCTTACGATAATTATTTTATCACAACTTAAATATTTTAGAATCAAAATGATATGTTACTCATAAGAATAATCTATTACTATGTGCTTGGAGCCATTTAAAATTAGAATTGGTTTAATATGCAAATCAATTTTTTGTTTGGAGTACATAAAAAATAAAATTTGATTTGATTTGTCAAATTTACTGAAGACATGCTTGATGAGAGAGTTTGTGATTATGTTATTGAAAATAAATGGGATTAAGAGCACATTATGTTCTACAAGAGAATTGACAATTTATTTTCACTACCTTAAAGGTCTTAGAGCCATGTTTGGAGGAGAATATAGTTGTGTGGTTTCCGAATTCAAATAGTTTATTAACTATTAAATTAGTTTGTAGTCTCTATCTAAACTCCTTAAAGGTTGAAAAGGCCGAACTTTACTCTAAAATTTGGAGGCTTAAAGTACCCCAAAAAATTCAAAAATTTTTTTGATTAATTTCTAAGGAGGCGTTGCTGATTAATAAGCTCCGCTTTAGAAGACATATGGTTTCGAATAATTTGTATAGTATTTATGGATATTCATCTGAGTCTTTTCTCTACGTTGTCCATAACTACAGTATTGCCCATAAGATGTGAAAAAGCACAGAGACGAAAGGTTGAATTGAAGTAATATTTTTACCGTATCCCTAATCCCTTGATTATTGGTGAATTTATCTTCTCATACCCACATCAAAGGAGTCCCATGCCACCTTTGTGTTGATAGCACTATGAATTCACTATAATTTTGTCGAAATAAGTTCATTTTTAAAAGAAATATATATAACCCTCGATAAAGTAAAATAAGATTTATAAACTGGCTCTATTTAGCCAAAAACTACCACCTAGCCTAAGTTAAGCATCCTCAGAGATTATGAAAAAAAATTATTAGCATCCTCTAGTGCTAACATGTACACTTGTACAATGATGTTTGACAATCTATAGATGAAAGTTGACTCAAAAGTTAATGTAGCTTTGTGGCTTCAAGTTTCAATCGATCTTCATTTCACGGGTCCTTTGATCTTTATCATTGGGAACCGTTGTAGTAGATTAAAGAACACAAACTTCTATATAGTTTAGAAAAATAAATTCTATCTTGTATGGATAGACTGAGCTTACATAGATATGATTTACAATATTATTGTCATATTTTTTTTCTACCTCATTATATTTCTCTTAATTTTTTTATAGATTCAGTTAGAACTATGTTTCTAGAATAGTGGCTATGTAATCTAGATTTTTTTAAAAAAATAATTTATCCCGTTGTTTATAAAAAAATATTTAATAATTTTTACTCCATTACTGTTTTATTAGTTAATTATTGGTTAAAAAAAATTCTCTATCAAAACTATAAAAATTTGCTAATTAAAAAAAATTCACCAAAAGATAATAATTAACTATACTTAGTCTCATTGGCTGATTCACTGTAGCATTGTTGGAAGAAAATATAATTTAATATAAAGAAATTAAATTTAGAAAATTCAGTTAAAACTACTAATTTAAAGTCAACGAAGTTTACAAAATAGAAAGACATGCATGACACTTAAAGTTTTTTGGAGTGTGGAAGTAGGTAACCGTATGAGACTTGAAGGATTTTGGGCTCACTTCTTTATTTCCTCATATTTGGTTCATGGACTTGTGATAGGACTTGGCTTGGTTCTGATGGATCACCGTGTGTGCACTTTAATTATTTATTCCTTGGGCCAAGATATTTGATTTGTTTTTCCTGCACACTAAACCAAATATGTTAAACCAACAATTATAATGTTTGTTCATATCAGGGATTAGTTTTCCAAACTCAACATGGAATGGCACCCAACACACCAAATGAGACGCCGATTCGGGCTTGTATAACTTCCAATAGGAGAAACTTTTAGATTAGAAAAGCTCATTGCAGTTGGTTGACCAGAGCACAGTACCATGACTGGAGGGAACGGAACAAAGTTTCAGTCGATATATGGAACAATCATCAATATAATAACTGCAAATAGGAGACAAAATTATCGACTTTCACCCTCTTCTAGTGTACTATGATTGGTACACTCAACAATATGGAAATCACCTAAGGTTGTCAGAGAGTAATCTGCATGCAGTTCCCAAGGCGAATCAACCACAGCCCCTCACCCCCAGGGTTACCACCTAAACTGCACTAGGATCATTGGGTCGAATTAGATCTCATATCCGCATTTTTTAGTATTGGATCCAATCCACATATTTTCGGATCGGATCGAGTATCAGATATACCCATTCAAATAACAAAAATTATAAAATAATCTCAAAATTCAAAACAAAATCGAAAATATATTGAAAATTTCCTTCACATTGTGTGTCGCTTGACTCAGTTGAAAACTACAACATTACCATACATTTCTTGCTTCAATAGTTCAGCTGTTAATTTCTTCCATACTCGAAAAAATTAAGAAATTAAACCAACATATATGCACTCAGTAAATATGTATTAAAAAATTAATTATGAGAATAAAGCCACAAGACAACTCCGATGAGAAGAGAAGAGGAAAACAAAGGATGGCGATGTGAGGAGAACGAAGGCATGGAATGAAGGACACCAAGCAACTCCGGTAAGAACAAAGCACAATGATGTGAGGAGGAGAACAGAGGTTGCAATGCATCAGAGGCAACGATGCCGCTAAGTGGCACCACAATAATAGATGAGGCAGAGAGGAGCCACGGTAAACCAGACAACAAACAAACATGAGAAAGCGAGGAGTGATGTCGGTGATGAAGAGAGGAACTAGCGAACTACTAGTCTTTGGCATGGTAGCACTAAGTATGGATGCCTGTGGTGCTTAGTGAGTGAGGTCTTAGGTTTAAAGAGGTCTGTGGGGTGAGAGGCGCAGAATGGGAGAAGAAGAAAAATTAGGGCTTGTGAAAGTTATATATATATACATATATATATATATATATATATATATATATATATATATATATATATATATATATATATATATATATATATATAGACACACACACACACATTATTTATGCGGATTCGAAGATTGAATCTGCGGATATAGATGTAATATCTGCAATCCGATCATCTTACGGATATGATTCAATCTATGAACACCCTAACTTTTACCCACCACAACCAGAATTGGAATCACAATCATAGCCACAAGCAAAACTGTTCACACCATAATTGGTAATTCTAGTAGAAGAATTCTGCAGTTTGTTGAACCCATTTGGGGACATGAGTTTGTTTTAGGTACTGAGAGAGACCGAGGCATTCTTTCAACTTTCTCAACAAAGGACTGATGCTTTCTAATTGTCTGTTGACCATCGCTTTATCTCAGGTGATGCTAGTGACTTTGGGATGGATCCACCAAAATGGAGCCACCATTTACAGAGGGTTGAGCCACTACGTACTTCTGTAAAGGTGTGTCATCAACCTGCATCAATAGCTTGCAGTGTCTAAATATTGTAATACACGGATAGAAGCTCCAAAATACCTATTGAGAACTCTTACACCATGCACCTCCCCACTCTCATGATAAACAAGAAGAGTTTTTACTTAAACATGAGACATTAACATTGTGGCACACATTGCTTTGCACCAGACTAGCAAAGTTTGGTAGGAAACTTCCCAATCACTAAAAATTTTTGCGACAGACTTTAGCTTTGCCAACTAAGCCTTGCGGTAAATTACAGTGTCGTTGAACCTAGATTGAACTTCTACAATAATAGATTTTACCTTTATTGATTGGTCTGCTTCAACCAATGGTCTGATATCATCTACAATAATGTTTATGTCCAACTTGGCATGATATTGTCAAATCATTCCCATGGTACATGTGTGTTCTCCTTTGTATCTCTTGATCTTCTAACAACTTTTCTTTCGAATCAAGTTAGCTTAGATAAGCCAATCACATCCTTTACCATACCCCTTGCATGTTGCGTAGAATGTTTGTGGCACCGACTCATACACAGTATAGTCGATTCCTTTAGAGATAGTGTAGCTTTTGATTGCAGAGATCATCAACTCTCTATAACCAAATTTCATTCGGATACTAATCTCACTTACTTCTACCACAACATTGCCTTCACCTATCAAATGTGAACTACAATTAGTCAGCCAAGGCTAAATAAAAAAATGGTAATGGTAACTTTAATGAACAAACATAATATACCCATATTCGCATACTCAGAAAATTTTGTGGCATGCATGGTTGCTAGATCTAGAGCTCACATAAAAGACAGAACACCAAAGGGATGTTGGTTTACAACTGCATCTACTTTATTTTGTACTATCGGATTGTCTGTCTCGTCTCCGTCATCGATTTCAAAGTTGGCTTAAAATTCCTCTTCTTTGTTGTTGTTATCTTCTTTCCAAGCTATGTCTCTAATTTCATCAATATTCAACTCCTTGTCAACCGCGTCCAGCCTTATATGCTGTTCAAATTTAGCGCACAACTTTATCATCAGCACGTGAAATCAGGTTTGTTGATAAATATAGAACATCTGCTGCATATATGCGTTATTAGTGATGGCGTTGTCAGTGATGGAAATTATTTGAAACCGTATTAACCCAACAATTACTTGTGCATGATTCATGTATAAAATGTTACTTACCCTTTTTGAAATGTGACATTGTATGTTTTCACAGAGACCGTTTTGTAACTCCGTAAAACTCATGTGCATGGAATAGAGAAAGAAAATAGACATTCACACACAAAAGTCACTCCCTTGTGTGTGTTTGGTATGATCTCATCGTTATAATACACTTTCAAATTTACAATAGCTTCTATAGTCTTAACTTTGTCTCACCCAATTTTTTTGACACTACTAATTGTCACAAAAAAATCACAAATATAAAGGAAATGAATGACAATGATATTTATAGGCAATACTTTTGGATTAAAATATTTTAATTATACAAAACGCAACCTACTATTTATAAGTTAAAAAAATAAAACATAATCTGCATTTTGTAGGTTTCATATTTTTAAAAAATAAAACACTTAAAATCACAACTTGTATTTTGCAGATTTTGAATTTAAAATAAATAAAAAGATTAAATCATAACCTGCATTTTGTACCAATATCATACTAATATAAATACTTTATGCATATCCATTTCGATATGTAACTCATGATTTCTTCTAATATTGAAAAACATCAGCCTCTTCTTTTTTTCATATTTTTTTGCCGATAACTTTTATTTTTATGGACATTGGAGACAAAGCTTGAATATGTCAAGGAAACTAAGCTTGAGATCATTTTAGTTGGGCCCTCTATTTAGGAGTATTGGTAATTTAGTATGGTATTATCAATTTGTGTCATGCGTGACTATAATGTTTACAAAACCAATACCATTCATGAGCATTCTTTTTTATAATTGTAATCACAATTACTCACAAATAACAATAATAACAAAGTAACATCAATGAAATTAGCAATTAACAAAAAACCAATCAAGCCCTTGTTTCTATTTGGATCTTACTCGTACTTATCAAATTCAGTTCTATTTAGTTAAAAATTTGATCATTTAATCATCAATTTGGTTGAATCATTATTTAAACTGATCAAATAATTAATTCAATCAAACTTGATAAAAATAGTTAAATCAGATAAAAATACATTAAAACCGGATGAATCAATATAGTTAAATCCGGTAAAATTAAAAAATTATTATTTATTATGCATAATATTTTTTATTAAATATATTTCATAAACAAAATTAAATTACATTTAAAATTAAAAAAATTATTAATTAGAATATTTTTTTATTTTCACGTTTATCATCTTTATTTTCTTTTCTATAAATACTTGATTTTACTTATTCGTTGAAATTATATATAAATACTTGATTTTACTTATTCGTTGAAATTATGTGTGTGTGTGTGTCTGTGTGTGTGTGTGTGCGCCTCGCCACCTTTTATTTATGCCCTAGGCGTAAAACTCTGTATGGTAGGTGTTATAGATTACTTTAAAGATCTTTTCGCTAGCTTTAATTTAAGATAGAGATCATTCAATTTCACGCTCTGAGCGCCAAATTATAACCCATCGAATTTAGTCAAAATTCATGTTTTACACAAAAATTTTGCACCTTACAAATTACAATTCCTAACTCCCTTACTTTTCAAACCAATAACCTTCTTCCTTTTCAATACCCGAATTCAAACCGTACTCCATACATTAAATCTCTCTTCATCCATCAACTTTCATCCTCAATCAGTCTTCTAAATCAACACATTTAATCATCCAAGGATCCAAAGTTCATACATTATTCACAAGCAATCCAATATCATAATCATGCCAAGAGAAACAATTCACTCAATCATTTCTACCAATTTACCATAACTTACCAAATAGGAGATACCTCACTCTATCACGGCCTCTGGCCCAATTTTCGTCACTTAGCCTTTCATAGGCGAACATACCATAACATTTTTCAATTTAACCATATATATGCATCATTACTCAAAGTCATGCTAACACACGTCATCATTTCAATCATCAACCTATACAAAATCCACACTAAGCATCAATTATCCATAACAACAATTATTTTTATTCAACACTATCCTAGGGACAATTAACCTAGTTTTTCACATAGTGTTTCACAATGTCTATTCAAAATTAAGACATGTACCTTAATGACGGCATTTTCCAACACTTGATTTTCCTCACCAAAAGGAATGGACCCAAGCTTGATCAATCATTCTCCAAACAAAAGCTCCACCAATCAAACAAAGCAATCCCTCCGCATCAACTCAATTTGAGCAAATCCAACTTGCACAAAAAATCACCGAGCAATTCTATCCAAATCTAATTAAACCAACATTACATGTTTTTTAAGTTAGGATTTCATACATAATTAGAGAAAATAAAAAAAAAAGAGTTTCCTTACCTTGTCACGTCTTCATAGGTCAAAATCCCACTAGAACTCAATGTTAAGTCTTTCCTAAACATTAAAATCACCATTCCCTCAATATCTCAAATCCAAATTCAAAATCAGAAACAAACTTCAAAATAGAGATGGGTTCTTAAGATTACTCTGCTAAAGCTAGGTAGAAATGAAGAGAAAGGTAAGCGCTTCGTGTAACCTCAAACGATGCGGCAATTGGAGATACGAAACAAAAATTATGGACAAATGAAAGATGATGAATAATGTAAGGTTAGGGCTTCTCTTCTCTCGTCTCTTCTCCTTTTAGCTGCTCTATCTGAAAATAGGGGGTATTGGGTGCTAAAATGCTAAGTTATGAACTTATGTATCATGAGTTTCGGCCTAACATGACCCATTTGGTAATTTTTGGTTCGTTGGCCTTATCTTGGGCCAAAACCTTTAAGATAAGTGCTCGAACTTTCGTTTTAAATATTTTTTCTTATCATTTTTGCAGTTTCACTTTTCTCATTCGCAGTACCGGACAATTTTAAACCGGTACAACCAATTTTAATGCCAGTACGCGTTTTTCTGCAATGAACTAAATTTTTGCGCTCAATTTCATTATCTAAATTAAATTCCCACCGGTAACTCCCCAAATTATAAGTTTTTAATTTTCTAATCCTTCTTGTTTATAACTAATTAATTAATTAATTATTCAGCATTCATCGGGATTTTATATCCTACCCACGTTAATCAAAATTTTGCCCTCAAAATTTAATCACCTGCATATAGGTGGGGATCATCCTCAACCAGTAACCTTAACCACCAGAACTTCCTTTTCATTGAATGTTTCACTCCTAACACTATCAATTATAGTTGATGTTCACTTTAAAAGTTTAAATTCTCATCTTAATTCTTTGTTCACACTCAAACCTGATAAGGGTATCAAGGCAACTCATTCATCGAGATTTTACCAAATCGATGTTCCCACGCGCTTCCGTCGCGCTACTCTGATCGTTTGCCGTCAAGAACTTGACTATTCATCAACGTCAACAAAAAATCTCCTTGAATCTCTTTATCTCTATAACTAAACGTCATTGACCTTTTAAAACCGATGTAAATCAATACTTAAACATTCACTTTCACTACAATTCACTATTATCGAGTTTAAACAATAATCTCAGGCTACTACCAATCCTTCTAACCCTTCTTGTAGAATGTCCGGCAGTCACTTCTTGCCGCTATACTCTTCCTTGCACACTCCTCCACCACTTTACTCTTGTTAACTAATTTTGAAAATTTCTTAATCTTCATCAGAACCAGCATACTCATAATATTGTCTCCACCATCATGTCCATTTCCATCTACAGCTTGTTGTCCCATCTTATCCACCGCTCGGTTGGTAGCAACAGCAGTAAACCAACAGCAGCAGCCATGTCCATCGTTTTAGCCGCAAAATCGGTCGAATTATCCTACAGGACAATTTTCTTATCACCTTTTCATCCTCGTCCTTGACCTCGTCTACATACACGAGACGCTAGTCCATACTGATCAATTGATATTAAGGTGATCAGTCTTAATATCTCAAGTATAGTACTTTGAATCCTCTAAGTATGCTCATGAACAATTATGCTATATTTTTCAATCAGACATCCTAAATAGCATGTACACACAATCCAGAGTATGCTCAGAAGCATAGTCAGTCCATCCCTCAGGCTCTATGTGAACGAACTGCTCTGATACCATAATGTTAACACCCTACCACATAAAGCCTTATGCTATAGTCGTAAATCAAAAGTGGTGTGGTATTACGACATCTAAAACTTGAAAGTACATACATATTATTTGATGAATAATGATATATCTATGAGCCTGTGAAGAAAAGACACACACACACAAATTATAAATTTTTAATTTCCTTATCCTTCTTTCTTATAACTAATTTACTAATTAATTATTCAACATTTATCGGGATTTTATAAAGAGGGGGTGATAGGGAGAAGAGAAGATGGATAAATTGCTGGTTTGTAATAATATGGATGATATAAAGGATTAGAAACTAATTTATTTTTGAAAGAAATGACACACCGTGGGAGGATGCATGGGAGTTTGTTGTTCATCAGCTAAAAGAATGGGAAATGTTTATCGAAAAAAGAAACAAGTACAGTCAACTACTATTCAAGGGACTAATAGTAGTCTAGGACCCGCTGTGAACATTGAAAATAAATGTTCTTGGTGGATTTGTGCTGAATATGTTACTTCAAAATAAGGTATGGCAGTGGATAGCTATCTTGTGAATGCTGAAAATAATATTGTTGTGCTTTTATGTGAGTTTTTAAATGCAAATTCTAGAGTTAATGCTTAGACGGAGTGCATTGAAACATCCGTCCAATTTTTGTTTGAAGGTATAGTTTGGTTCTAGAGCGGGTGATTTTTTAAACCAATGATGTAGTCTTAGTGATATGGGCCAAAAGACAAGGTGACAACTATTAAAAAAAATTTCTGCAACATTTCAATCATATCAAGGTTTAATATGCTTCGCACAAGGAGTTTAAATTCATCAACAATTGAAGAAAAATGGTCAATAAACAGAATGAGAGTAGTAGAGTTTTATAGTATTGATCCATGTTTTCTAATAGACAATAAATAAATTATGTTTGATTGTCTAGAAGTAGTCTTCATGGTAGAACTTCGCCTATACTATTAGTATTTGCTACTTGAGATTTTCATGAATTATGCGGGGTCATTAAGTAAAGTAATGTTGTGGTAGTATTAGTTAGATCTAAATATATCATGATGAAAATCTTGGAATTGTATGTATTACATGTGATTTTGCACATAGCTCTAAAAAAATATTGATTTTTCAAAAACATGTTATAGGTAGATGTTTCACCAGAGGTCACGTGATCATCAAAATGAAATAAGTGTGCAAGCATAGCAATGATTGATAGAGAGGGGTCTTATATACTCTACTGGTGATAAAACAATACAATAAAAGGTAGAGATACCTTAAAAGAGTTATTATAGTCTTAGTATTTAGTGAAAAAACTTTTTTTATTGATTTTGGTGTTAGACCTTATATTAGGCGTGATTTTTTTATTCCTCATTTTCTAGATTAGTAATAATGTTCTATTCTTAATCATTATCCTTTATGGCAATATCAAAAGGGATATGATTGAGAATTAGGCTCTGTTTATTTCTTTTCTCCTTACTTTGGGTCGAGATTGTAACCTAACAATAAAAAAAATAAAAAATTACTATATCAAGATCTAATATCTAAAATTTTTTTTGGAGTATGTATCTAAATATTTTGTGCATTGTCAAATTAAGATCATATTTAAAGTCTAAAAGTCTTTTTTTTAGGATAATCATTTTATCACAACTTAAATATTTTAGAATTAAAATGATATTTTACTCCTAAGAATAATCTATTACCATGTGCTTAGAGCCATTTAGAATTAGAATTGGTTAAATATGCAAATTAATTTTTTGTTTGGAGTACATAAAAAATAAAAATTGATTTGTCAAATTTATTGAGAATATACTTGATGAGAGAGTTTTTGATTGTTATTGAAAATGAATGGAATTTAGAGCGCATTATGTTCTACAAGAAAACTGACAACCTATTTTCACTACCTTAAAGGTCTTAGAGCCATGTTTGGAGGAGGATATAGTTGTGTGGCTTCTGAATTCAAATAGTTTATTAATTATTAAATTAGTTTGTAGTCTCTATCTAAACTTTTTAGAGTAGAGCCATGAAAATAGGCCAAATCCATCGGGTCAGCCTGTTTACCCATTTAAATGGACGGGCTTTGCCTCTAAAATTAAACCCGTTTAAATTTTGGGCTAAACTTAACCCAATTTCCTGAAAAAAAATGGCAGGTTAAACGGGCTAACTCGCGGGCTAAACGGATGGCCTGTTTATTTTTTATATTTTTTTTAAAAAATAGCACTTTTAGCCGATATTCCTCCCGATCCGACCTAAAAATTCGATCCATCAACAAAAAATATTATTTTTAAAAGATTTTTATCTAAAAGTGACACTTTTTTGTCAAATATTTTTCAAAAAATAAAATAAAAAGATAAACGAGCTGGCCCGTTTAACCCATCGGACTGACCATAAACGGTTCAGGATGAAAAATTATGACCCGCGAATAAAACGAGCTTAAAACGGTCCATCCCATTTAACCCACGGGTTTAACGAGCCGGGCTAACCCGTTTGACAGCTCTACCTTAGAGGTTGAAAAGGCCGAACTTTACTCTAAAATTTGGAGGTTTAAAGTACCTTAAAAAATTCAAAAACTTTTTCGATTAATTTCTAAGGAGGCGTTGCTGATTAATAAGCTCCGCTTTAGAAGACATATGGTTTCGAATCATTTGTATAATATTTGTGGATATTCATTTGAGTCTTTTTTTCACGTTTTCCATAACTACAATATTGCACATAAGATGTGAAAAAGCACTGACGAAAGATTGAGCTGAGGTAATGTTTTTACCTTATCCCTAGTCTCTTGATTATTGGTGAATTTATCTTCTCATACCCACATCAAAGGAGTTCTATGGCAGCACCTCTGTGTTAATAGCACTATGAATTCACTATAATTTTATCGAAATAAGTTTATTTTTAAAAGAAATATATATATATATATATATATATCGATAAAATAAGGTAAGATTTATAAACTGGCTCTATTTAGCCAAAAACTACCACCTACTCTAAGTTAAGAATCCTCAAAGATTATTAAAAAAAAATTATTAGCATCCTCTAGTACTAACTTGTACACCTGGACAATGATGTTTGATAACTTCTAGATAAAAGTTGACTCAAAAATTGATGTAACTTTGTGACTTCAAGTTTCAATATCTTTATTCACGGGTCCTTTGATTTTTATCATTGGGAATTGAACCGTTGCAGTAGATTAAAGAACGAAAACTTCTATATAGTTTAGAAAAATAAATTCTATCTTGTATGGATAAACTGACCTTACATAGATATGATTTACAATATTATTGTCATATTTTTTTTCTACCTCTTTATATTTTTCTTAATTTTTTTATAGATTCAATTAGAACTATATTTCTAGAATAGTGACTATGTAATCTAGATTTTTGTTTTTACAAATAATTTATCTCGTTGTTTATAAAAAAAATATTTAATAATTTTTATTCCATTATTGTTTTATTAGTTAATTATTGGTTAAAAAAATTCTCTATCAAAATTATAAAACTTTGCTAATTAAAAAAATTCACTGTAGCATTGTTGAAAAAAAATATAATTTAATATAAAAAATTAAATTTAGAAAATTCAGTTAAAACTACTAATTTAAAGTCAACCAAGTTTACAAAATAGAAGGACATGTATGACACTGAATCGGGACCAATTCAAAAAGAGTACCCAATTCCTTTACTTATGATTACTCATAGCAAAATGGGGTTGACGAAAGCACGTGCTTAAATTAACTTAACACGGATACGGATGGTTCGCGTAGCTTTCCAAATTCAACTGCCGTGGTTTCTAGACTTTCTTTAAAAGGAAGGAATTCACACGTTCATGAACTTGGTGCTTATGAATCAACCTTTCCCATTCTTCAAAGTTCAAAATAAAAATCTGATCCAAACCTTGGACTAGTTACCTCGCACGAGTCAATACCCTAATCCAAACAAAACTCAACTTCACCTGCGCCCTCCATTCCGAAACTTCTATCATCTAAAGGATAATACTAATTGTTGTGAAATTTATTTATTTTTAAAATGACTTAATTATTTTTGTTTCATATACATTGGTATTTAATAAAAGGTGGAAATTCAGGTACAGTCGACTTCACGTAAAGTTGATATCTGAGAATCGTTAAATGATTTGACTGATTTCAGTAATTTGACTAAATTTTCATCTAACGGTTATAAGAAATTAACTTCACGTAAAGTCGACTACACTTGAATTTTCACTTTAATAAAAAGAATCACAAATTGTGTTTGTTTCCATTGCAAAAAAAAGAGTGTTTGTTCCGTGTCATTAAATCGATAAAAAAAGATCTTTTTTTAATTTTTTTTAATTTTTAGTGTGTTTGACAAATTTTAATAGTAAAAATAAAAATATTAAAAAATAAAAAATATCTTTTTTGAAAAGTTACAATTTATGGTCTCTTTTTTAAAAGATCTTTTTTTTTTAAATATTTTTTACATAATAAATGAACAAAAAATTACTTTTATATCATTTTATCCAAACATAATTGATAAATAAAAAGATTTTTTTATATGAAATATCTAAATATAAAATTACTTTTATTTTGTAAAAAATCTTTTAAAAAAATTATTAAAAAATATATTTTTAAAAATAATATTCAAACAAGCCCAAAAATAATGTTAACAAAAC
This sequence comes from Arachis hypogaea, assembly GCF_003086295.3. Classification (NCBI taxonomy): domain Eukaryota; kingdom Viridiplantae; phylum Streptophyta; class Magnoliopsida; order Fabales; family Fabaceae; genus Arachis; species Arachis hypogaea. The sequence continues at coordinate 18,257,271 of NC_092043.1, forward strand.
TAAACTTATATACACCACATTTGTATTTCAGCTTAATTATTCTCACGTTTTATTACTAATATTCCTTGATGAATAGTATTGTTTGGATTGCTTTAGAGAGACGAAGACAGAGAAAAACAACAAATAAAATAAGATTGGATTTACCTAAAGCTAAGACTATCTTAAGGATAGTTATTAAAAGAGTATAAAAGGATTTTTTTTTCCCAGTGCATTGCATATATATAAGAAGCTTAAAAAAATTAACTTGTATTTTGATAAAAAAAAAAAACTTTTCAATATTTTCAACACATTTAACAAAATCTAATATTGTTATGTACATAATATTTTTATTTTTCGAAGTATGCTAATCAAAGTAATCATAATAGATATATGAATTTACATTTCATCTTCAAAATTGACAAAATATTGTAAATGAACCTAAACCATTCCTTAAACCCTAAGTATTTTATCATTATTTTATGTTTTAAGATATTTGGTTATCTTTCTAATAAAATCATATTAATATAAGAAAAGTCAAATTAATAAATATATAATTGATTAGACTTTAAATAATATTATTAGTTATCTATATTTTTCTTTTAGATAATAAAAGAGATGAAAAAAAAAGGCAGTAAATTAAACAATACACACTCTCACAAGTGCTTAAAAGTCTGCTTTCTTAAAAGGAACGGGTGCAATGTGCCCCCACTCGCTTAAATTAAATACCTAAAAGTTAGAATTAATTAAGTATCTTCACATACACAGGAAAGTTTTAATGACAGAATAAATAATCTTCAGCTTTACGATAATAAAACGAGTCTGAATTTTAAGCTTTATTTATTGGTGAATTCTAATCACCTTACTTATTTTCTAAGGAAATAATTAAAGGATATTAATAACAAATGTCGTTACTAAAACGAAAATATTTGATAACTAATAAAAAATTTTAAATTTTAATTATATTTAATGTATTAAAAATATAAAAAATTTAATAATTTTTAGTTAAATATTTTTTATGGTATTTTAAATGTGTTTTTAGGACCTTAGTTAGTAAAACTCATCCTAAAAATATCATTAAAAAATGTATTAAAAAATAAGTTGTTTATATTTTTAATGTATTAATTATATAAAAATTTTAAAAAATTATTATCTTCTTAACAAATATCCTTATAATAATTAATTAATTATTACAAGTTTCATATTTTTCAAAATAATATCCACAAATAATTTATAAGTGTGAAATATCACTCGTTTCATTAATTAATTTTTGAAATTAAATTAAATCTATTTAATTTTAATAATAGTTTTTGGCTAAATTTTTAATAAAATTCTAAAAATTTAAATTTAAAACTTAAAACCCAAGTAGAAAAAAGATAAAATTTTGAATAACAATGAAAAATGTCTATAAAATTATTTTATGTATAACAAACTTTTATTTTAAAAAAATGGTGATAACACTGAGTAGTCATCCACTGCATAGAGTCAGTGACCACTTGTTAGTGAAGTGATTTGTACACCACAAGAAGAAAAGTCGTTCCTCATCAGTGACATATGATCTGGCTGCTTAATTAACTTGATTCCTCTCTCAATCACCCACCTCATATATAACAAACCAAGCGGCTGTGTGCCCCATTTTTATTAATATTAAATTAATATTATTCGTTATCTTGCAAAAATAATTTCGCAGTGCATACAAGTAGATAATAGCATTATGAATGAATGATAATAAACTGATGATGTGATGAATGACTCGTTTTCAAATTGTCTCACAGTGATTTCGCTCAAATTCATATGTCGCCCCAAAAATTTATATTGACCAAGATAAGTCCTTCTTGTGATATCGGCTGCCGTGGACCAACTCTAATTTTAATTTTTAGTTTAGTTTAGATTACGTTTTTATTAATTTAACGTGTGTTTAGATTATAATTTATAAATAAAAATTTATAAAAAATTAATTTTATAAATTTAATTTTAATAAAAAATAAAATTATATTAAGATGATTTATGTTTGACAATTTTTATATCAAAATAGATGACAGTAAAATAAATATTTAGATCATACTACTCAAAATCACTTTTAAATAAAAAATTATTAAAATAGACATCAATTTAAATAATTTTTGTATATTATCTTATTATTTTTATTTAGATATTTAAATTGATCTTATTAATTAATTTTAAAATAAAATTAATATTTACTTACTAAAATAAAAATAACATAAAAATAGACAAAATATATTTTTAATTAAAAAATATAAATTTCAGAGAATATTAAAAATAATAAAAAAAAGTAAATATTTATTTTGATAGAAATTGAAATAAATAAAAAAATTTTTGATAATATTTTTTATATAGTATATTTTTCGTACTCTTAGTACTTTTTTAGTATGCTATAATTTATTATTATTATTATTATTTACAATTAATTTTTTATTTAATTTATTTTACTTAATGGGATTAATAAATTATATTATAAAAATTAATAAAAAATAATATACTAAAATCATAATTATAAAAATATATAATGTCAAATAATTGATTACAAAAAATAAAAATAATAAATAATAAAAAAAGAAAATTCATATAAATAGAAATAAAAATAAAATACATAAAGAATAAAGTTGATAAAAAGTAAATAAAGATTTAGTATTAAAAATTCATTAATAAAATGCAAAAATAAAAAATTATTACTTCTTGTAAATATAATTTTGAGGACAAAATTACTTCTGCATTCATAAATAAAAAAATTTGTCAAACCAAAATTTAAAATTTTAAAAAATTTAAACGTACTTCTTTTTTTACAATGTATTTGTCAAATACACATTTATTAGCAAATTAGATAAACAAAAAGAACAACTACTCTAATTTGTTTTTTGGCTCTACCTTTAAAAAAATTGACTAAAAACTTAGAATCAGTCTTGTAGAATTTGCACTTGCTCTTTGTGTCACTTGTATTATTATTTTAGTTAATATAATAAAAATAAATAGAATGCCAGTTGCAATTGCAATTTGGTCAGTAGTGAACTAAGCTAACTCTTGTCATCTCTTACGCTTTAAAACGTGCTGCACTCTCCTCCAACTGTATATATATCCATTAGTAGATCAATTTTAATTTAACTTAATTTAATTAATTAAATATTGTACTTATTTAAGTACAATTAAATTAATAAAAAAATTTAATAAATTTTTTTTAATTTTTTGACATATTTAATAAATTTTTAATAATAAAAAATATTAAAAAATAAAAAATATCTTTTAAAAATTACAATTTATATTTTTTTAAAATTTAAACAAAATATTTTTTACATAATAAATAAATAAAAAATATTTTTATATAATTATATTTAAATATAATTAATAAATAAAAAGATATTTTATATAAAATATTTAAATATAAAATTATTTTTATTTTTTTAAAATATCTTAAAAAATACCTTAAAAAAATCTTTTATTAAAATTTCACTTAAACAAATTCATTTATATAATTATAATTATAAGTTGGGCAGTACGCCTACTTTCTCATCACTCGTCACGCAACTTCCTCTCTCAGCTCCAACTCTCACCCCCTCTCTTTATATATAGTTATTTACCCGATTCCATTCTCACTTCAAATTCGAACCACACAACAAGAGCAACAACTAGAACTATAAGGCTAACAACCTAACACTTCTCTCATCACCAATTTCTATTTCTATTTCATTCGCTCAGATGGCACTAGAAGCTCTGAAATCCCCTACCGCTGCAGGATCTTCCTTCAGCTTTGAGGAAACCAATAATCTCAGCTACTTGGAAGCACCCTGGGCTAAGAGAAAGCGTTCGAAGCGTGCCAACAGAATGGAACTGCCCCATAACTGCTCCGAGGAAGAGTACCTCGCTCTCTGCCTCATCATGCTTGCTCGCGGCACGACTACCGTCCCCACAGTCACAGCCACCGCCACTGCTGTCCAATCCAAGCCTCACTGCTCTCCTGCTCCATCTGTTGATGAGTCGGCTCCAATTCCAACCGCCAATCTCACCTACAAGTGCTCTGTCTGCAACAAAGCTTTCTCATCTTATCAGGCACTCGGTGGACACAAGGCCAGCCACCGCAAGTTCGCTACTGCCGCCGTTGGCGGCGAAGACCGTCACTCGACCTCCTCCGCCGTCACCAACAGTTCCGTTTCCAAAGCATCCAACTGTGGAGGCAAGGCTCACGAGTGTTCCATCTGCCATAAGTCTTTCCCAACAGGACAGGCTTTGGAGGACACAAGCGTTGCCACTACGATGGCGGCGCCGCTGCATCTGCATCCGCCGCTGCTGGCAGTGCCGTTACTACTTCAGAAGGGTTGGGTCTACTCACACTGTTAGTCATCGCGACTTCGATCTGAACTTGCCTGCTTTTCCAGATTTGTCCAACAAGTTCTTCGTGGAGGACGAGGTTTCCAGCCCTCTGCCGATGAAGAAGCCCCGTCTCTTGACCCTACCGAAGATTGAAATCCCTCGATTCCATTAAATCCCCGTTCCTCCAAATTATTACTTCAGTTCTTAGTTTTTCTTTAATTATTTGGGTTTTTTTAAGGATAGTTTATTAAATTTGTTGATGTACATACATAGTACTTGGACCTCGTTAGCTAGTTCTTAGAAATATTGTATCTTGATCGTGCCAGTTCAATTCAATTTAATTTTTTATTTGTTAAATTTTAATTTCTTTAATTATTTGTTAAATTTTTTAAATTTTAAAACATACACCCTGTAGCGGTTTATGACCAAATGGCTTTTATGCATAATCCGCTACACCCTGTAGCGGATTATGAGTATAGTGGGTTGTCTATATATACCGCGTGAGGCTGTAGCGAAAATCATTTGAGTTATTTTGGAAAGAAAGTTAGAGAGAAAAAGTAGAGAGAAGGGAGAGAAAATTTAAAATATTTGAGTAGTTTGGAAGAATGGAGGATGAACGGCGGTTGTACCGGCTCGATGGCGTTGCTCACGTAGCCGGAACCATCGATGCAGAGGTAAGTGTCTGTATTTCCAAACACTATTTTAATAAATGTATATTTTATTCAATATTAAGGAAGTAATTCATTAATTAGATAGATAGAGACTTAGTTTAGGTTTTGGTTTGTAAATGAAAATTTGAAATATAAACTTTGACATCTAACATTTAATAGTCAAGGTAGAGAGGTAAATTAGTAATTTCAAAACCCAAGTAGCTTAAGACTAGAAATACAAGCTATAGTTTGGTTGGTGATGTTATTGTTAGAAATTAAGCCGGTGTTCTTTATTTCTGAAAATGCAGCCAACCCGATGTGTGTATAGCGTCCGTAGGCAACAGAATATGCCGTTACATGATAGGATCATACCTTACTTAGAGAGGGCTGTATTGTACCACCTGGCTAGGCTGAACGCGCATTGGTTCTGGTTGGATGAACCTCTGGTCAGCGCATTTATTGAGAGGTGGCGGCTTGAGACCCACACTTTCCATATGCCATTCGGAGAGTGTACTATCACGCTCCAGGACGTGGCATACCAGCTCGGGCTGCCCGTGGATGACCAGGCTATTTTCGGGTGCATGACAGACTTCCACATGCACATCAAGGGGGCCAGACCGGCATGGGAGTGGTTCGAAGAGTTATTTGGTGAGCTTCCGCCACCGGATAAGAGAAAGTTCTACACAGTCCACTTCACATGGTTTCATGAGCGGTTCAAGGTGTTACCAGCGGATGCTTTAGAGGAGACCGTGCGCATATATGCACGCGCATATAGTATGATGCTTCTGTCAATACAGCTGTTCATGGACAAGAGTGCTAATCGAGTCCACCTTCGCTGGTTGCCTTTTGTGGTAAGACTTGACGCTATGGGCAGCTATAACTGGGGCACCGCTGCATTGGCGTGGCTGTACCAATGCATGTGCAGGGTGGTGAACAGAAACGTCACCAACTTGGCTGGACCCGTACAGTTGCTACAGTCATGGATCTTTTGGCGGTTCCCCACGCTGAGACCGTCGGTTTTGATGCCTTCTCTTTTCCATTGGCATCCAGGTATACTTTAATTCATTCTTTCTTTCAAGTTCATTACGTTCTATATTTGAAATTACATACTTACGTGCTATTTCTGCTACTCAGATGGGCCACATATTTGCCCCTCTTCTATAGGAAGGAATGGCGGATTATACAGTATCTTCCGGACGTTGCTATACTCAGAGGGTCATCGCAGGTGCCGACTAGAGTTCCAGCATCCAATATACCGGATAACAGATGTTTGGAGCGGAGACGATGCATTGGTACACGTGCCACTGATCGCGACTGGCGCTGGCTAGACGACATGATGCAAGAGGAGCAGGTTGGTGGTGATGACGGAGGCCAGGCAGATCATCACCTTCGTCAATCTTCTGCTAGACGACGGGCTGCTCGTGGTGGAGGAGCACCTCCCGTCCACCACGATGACGAGGCAGGATCGTCCCGTCAGCACCCTACAGACACTCATGCTGGTGGCACCGCGGAGGCTAGTATGGGTGGTACACCTTTTACCCACGTATCTAGCTTTCAGGTACTACATGGTGGTAACACACAGCTATTAGCTGATCTTGCTACCACTTCTTTCACAATGGATTTGGACGATCAGTTGGGTGGACCCCAAATCTATGTGAATTTTGATGAGTTCATACGGGGTGACGACGTTCATCAGTACCAGAGCCCGATTCCAGGCGGCCCTTCAGACCCTACGGAGTATAGGCCACAACCAGCGGATATGCCTGAGACCCAGGTTCCTGAGACCCAGCTCCCGGCCGACTTGAATGAGCCCGCAGGCAGCCCGTACGACACTTGGTTCGGGATGGGGGGACGCCACCATTTGCATTTGGAGTTGGGGCATAGGAGGCTCCGCCGGGAGATCGGCGAGCGGCTAGGGTTAGGCGTCCGACTCGATGTGGCACAGGCTCGCACCTACTTGGTCTATTCGGAGGCGATCATGATGTGACGGTGACCAGCAGTAGCGTCCAACTCTCTTAATTTCCGACAGTTATCCATGTATGAATTATGACTTATTATTTTCTGTTAGGGTTAACGACTTGTGACAGTTATATCTGTATCAGTTATGTAGCTATACCTGTATTATTTTTGTACGAGTTACTGCGAATGACGATTATATTTCGTATCAATTCGTGCATTTTGCATCATGGGTTTTAAACCCTAACATATAAACACCACTATACTCATAATCCGCTACAGGGTGTAGCGGATTATGCATAAAAGCCATTTGGTCATAAACCGCTACAGGGTGTAGCGGTTTATGAGTAACCCCGCCCTCAACGTAATCCGCGATACCCTGTAGCGGATTACGTGCAATTAAGTTCCGCTGCAGGGTGTAGCGAATTATATATAGTTGCGTTTGTTGCATTTGCATATGGAAATTGTCAATGTTGTATTTGCGTAAACGTTTTCTTCAATCATTTTATATGTGTAAATTACCCTATAATTAACCTACTAACTCTACTTGCTCTTACATCACAAATTCTAAAGACAGTAAAATAATAGTGTAATGATCAAAAATTGGATGGATGTGCTGTCATGGTGCCGAAATGGGAGCAGAAAGCCAGAAAGAGAAAGCGCTATGCATATTAGGATTAAGGTTATATATTGAGAGAAGTACTGAATTGGGTCCAAATTGAAATGTATCCATGCCACTTTATTGTTGGGACTGTCCAATGTGATAAAAGATGGTCACATTAGCTTCCGACAATTGACTCAGCATCGAAAAGAATAACAGAGATAACTATGGTGTCTAGAAATCTATCTGAGAGATCATTATGGTGAAATTGAAATCTTAGGGACGAAATTGAGTAATTACATGAATCTCAGAAACCATTATAAGGATTTACTCAGCTTGTCTAATTCTGATGAGGAAGAACAGCACTCTCCGCCTATTTCTTGTGTGAAGACAGTGCAGAAAAACTCAAAAAGACTTAAATAACCTTCAATTATATATTAGGTTGTTTCTTTGCATTAAAAAAATAATCTGGAGTGTATAGATGTGACAAATAATCATTTTTACCATTAAAAAATAAAAATTTAGATGTTAACAAAATAAACTACAAAACAATGAAACAAATATTATAACATAAAAGATTAATTTTTTTGTAATACTACTCAATGTTAAATTTAGAGTTTGCTCTATTAAAATTTTTTTCAAAAATCTCTAAATTATCCTGACCTCATCTTTGAGTTCAACCCTTTTCATCTTCTACAATCATTATCTAACTCATTGCCATAAAAATTAAAGAGCATCTCTTATTTTCCTTTTTTCTTCTAGCCACAATTCACTCTCCTTCTTTAATCTTCTCTGCTTCCTTTCTTAAACCCCTCCCTCTCTCTCTCTCCTCTCTCTCTCTCCTCCTCTCCTGGCAGTCAAATTGAAAAGGCCCATATAGGTGAGAGAAGCCCTTGGTAGGGGAGCGTATAAACTGGAACGGCTCGACGGGCGAGATACGGAGAACATGGAATGCAGCAAACTTGAGAAGGTTCTACTCCTAGGAGGCGATGTCAATGACTTGTTGGGTTTTCCGGTGTTCTACTCACCTTTATTCTATGCTATTTATATAGTTGTTTCTCAATATTTTGCCCTCTTATAATTCCATGAGTATTTAAATATGTAACGAGTTATGATAATGAGTTATGTTTTAAATGTATTAACAAACTGTTCATATTGTCTCATTTGTGCTTATCACTTTCGCGGTTTCCAGGACTTATCACCCCGGTGGCTAGATCAATCAACTAACAAATGACAAACCACGGTTTATGGCCTACCAGCCAAATGATTAAGCAATAACTTTTTTCAAAGCATCATGTCGGCCTATCAAGTATCCATTTACGACAAAGTAAATAATTCGAAATCTTATAAATTACAAATGACTTACAAAAGAAGGCGCCTCATCGGCCAAACAAAAAGTACAAAGCTGACCAAATTACAAGTCACTTTCTCGGAATGTCAACTATCTTACCATCTTGAATGGTCTTGAAAGCCCCAATCACGGAAGTATCGAAGTCGAAAGATAGCAGCTTGACCTGCGCCTTAATCGCCTCCTTAGTACCTCCAATAACCTCGCGAGCGTTCTTAATAATTTCTTTGTTTTCTTCTTCAAATCGACAACCTCTTCCTTCAGGCTTGCGACTTCGACCTTGGCTTCTGCTGCAGTCGCCCGGGCCGAGGCGGCGCTGAGCTAGTTCCAGGTCATCTCGCGTCGGAAAGGGGCCACCGACTATCAGATACCTTTAGCTTCTCCTCTATGCTGCCAACTTGTCTTGGTGTCTCCATTTTACCTTTAAGAACCTGATCTCCCGTAGAGACGAGCGGTACTTGCCGTCAGCACCCATCTTGGCTAGAATGGGTTCCGCCTTCCTTGCAATAGTCGCAGCATGGAGCATACAAACGATAACCCACCTAGCCTGAGAGGCCAAGTCGCCACATGAAAAAAGTCGTCGATCTTGGCAGAAGCTAAAGTCAATAAATCCCCTAGCGCGAGTTTTCTCCATCACGATGACACCCCTCGGACCAGATGTCTTCCTCTTCCTGGGGTTCTTCACATGTCAGCTCGGGACCCCCTATCCTCAGGTGCCTCCTCAGACGGGGAATCACACCGGCGCTGGTGCCGGTGCTTCCTGAGGAGGCGGTCGCGACTGAACCTCGGGAGTAGGGAAGGAGAATCCTCGGCCGAAGGGGTTTTCGAGCGTCGTTGCTGTTTCCTAGAGGAACTGGGCCATCAATTGCTGAGACCTACCTCTCGGTACCATTGATACAGAAACAGAAACCAAAGCCCAAACGTTAGACCCACGTTAAGCCAATACACAAGTCCAAACAAATAAACAAATAGGTAAAAAAGGGACAACCCGACCACTCACCCACATAATCTACTCACATCGCCCATCAACAAATGGGGGTGAGATTATTCTGTAAAAAGGGCCAATAAATAAATTGGCGATGTCCCGATTTTGCTGGTTAACCCTTATAGATACTCTTTAGAAAATATTAGCAGCGGCACCGAACTCCAATAGGTCGGTATCCGGCGTCCCCCTCTAAAGTCAGCCATAAGGGATGCCTGCCCTCGTAGGTCGCACTTGAAGCCATGGAACGGATCTTCGAACAACCCAAAGATCCATCGACCCTGCACGGCTCAGAACGACATGTACTCTTTCTTAGTTTTCTTCTTTTGAGGGATGGTCAGATGTAGAGGAGACTTCCACTAAAACTGGCAACTCAAGTACTCGCAGTCATCTCAACAGGTGAATAAAGCCCAACTGTTGGGGTGCAACTGGATGCACCACATCACATCTATTCAAAAAGGAGATAACGAAATGAGAGAGGGAAGCCGACCTTATGTTGGTGAACATGGACTTATACACCCACATCCGTCGGCAACTCGGGGTGTCATATTTATGTGGTGATGCGTTCCCAATCCCCAGGAATAAAGGTGTCGTATGCTCCTCGTCGGGACCCCCTCCATAGAGCAGGTTGGAGTTGCGAAACTCCTGGAGCTCCTTGAGGGGTTATCTTAGAGGTCGATGCTTCACATCAGAATAACCCAGATATAACGATCTACGGAGCTCTCGTAATGGGATGCTACGCTATACCTACAGTGGGCACCACTTAAAGATTAAACCGGGAGGTTGGTACGCCGGGAAAAAAGAAAACTAATGCTATGTGCTGCTACAGCCCTACGACTCACTAACTATCATTGATCAAAAGCCAAAATCACTTACCCCCTGAAACTACCTAGTAATGACACACTAAACGCTGGCGAGATTGATGACAACAACAAAAAGGAAATAGCGCAATACAATGGCAAAAGTAAAAGTAGAACCATAACCATTCATAAGGGTACAAACAATGACAGCTTACCAGGTATTAGGAGAAGAAGGACGAATTCCAGGGAGGTGCAAAGTTTGCAGTGGTTGAAATTGACAGAAAGGAGAATGATGGCGAAGCAGCGATTGGGATGGAAGAGGAACGAAGGGAAAATGCAAGGTAGTAAGTGACAGAAGGCAAAGTAAGGGAAATTGGTTTTACCCAAGTTCAAATCGGCCATAAATGAGCATAAATGCTCGGCGCAGAGTCGAGTGACGTTTCTCATAACAAGCAAAGGCCACGTGCCTTGGGGGCACAAACTCCATCACGAATTTCGTCCCGCGAGAACTCGACCGGGGAGAGGCGAGTAGTTCGAATGCACCAGTACGAGCTGCGACAATACCTGGCACGTGGGAGCACTGTTTCAACCCGACCTGTCAGCGACCCGAGTCCGAACCCGAGCGCCGAGCCGATGGACACACCACCCGGACTAGTAGGGGATCCGCTTCCACTCCTCACCATGTGGAACCTAGATGCTAGCAAAAGCTTTCAGGAAGGTGGGCCTAACACAAGGGGCCCACCCGAGTAGGACTAAGAGGGGAGGGACCACCCTACCTAGAGGTACGTCACCTACCTAACTTAATAGCCGCCCTTTGTACGGACCCTGACTTGACGTTGGAGTCCTTGCAGGTGCCTCACTACTTCCTCAACTCGCCAGCTGAAGGGACTTCATCACCAGTACCCATTTAGGACAGTTTCCGCACCCTCAACCCCGCACCACCGGATCTGACCATTCAGGACACAAACGAATGGAACAGGTTTGATTTTGGTTTTAATTTTAAAAGGGTTTCCACGATTTAGAATGATTCGGGTTCAATAATTTGAAAAGATTTTCATAGTTAGGAAAATGTGATTTTGATCAGGGGATTTCATGGTTTAAGGTTATTGTGGTTTTGATTTTGAAAGATTTTTATAATTTAGAATTAATTTAGTTTTGATTTTAGAAAGAGTTTCCATAGTTGAGGGTGATTTAGTTTTGATTCTTAAGAGATAAATGATTGAAACAAAGAGATAATATGAGAGATTTAAAAATTTAACAATTAGATAATATTATAAAAAAAATTTTTATAGTTCATACTACTAGTTTTATTTTCTAAAGGTTTTTTTGTCGACATCTAAATTCTTATGGTTAAAAATAATTTTACTTTTTAAAACAGTAAATCACTAAACATTATTAACACACTCTGACAGTTTGGACATTAACATGCACTACTATAGGCTCTATCCACCATTCCACATGTGAGCCTAATATATGGAAAACACAGCCACCAGACTTAGCCACATTAATAGCTCAAAACATGAGTGTCCATACAGAAAGGATTAATGTCGATCATATGCCAACGTTTTGCCTTCTGAGAGCACAGAATAGAAAATATCGCTTTTATGTATTAATTGAATTCTGACAATCAAGGCTTTATAACAGTGGATGGTAAGTGACATCTTCAGTAGTTTAGCTAATGAATGGAAGAGAACCAAAATATTTGTGATACTAAAATTGCATGGAAATTACTGAAGATCAAACGCATATACTAATAGATATAGATATGGGCAAATCGGAAAAAACATGAGTGACACTATGACAGGTTGTAATAATTCAGCAGATTCAAATTTGGGATCTTTAAATTCTGTTGCATTATACACATTACACCTGAGTAATACAGCCATCCTAGAGGGTACTACCTAAGTTGTGCAATTTGCCAAACGGAGACAGTGGAATCCATGCTCAATACCTCTTATTTGATTAGATCCACACCCACCAGTTGCAGGGAACCAGTACATGATTTATCGGTTTTTCATATTTCAAAAAGAAATTGGATCCTCTAATTTGAATTTTTATTAAAGATAAAATGTGATTCTCACGCTTGAATGATTTCCTCTCTAGTTCTATCTATAAAATAGATGTGGAGATCACACTTATCCTCTAAAATAAAAATCAAATTTAAAAGATCTAAAACCTTCAAAAAGAAGATTTATATAATATTGTGTTAAAGTGGTTCAATGCTCAATCTTTTTTACATAAATAAGTAATTGATGTCTATGTGGCGAAGATTTCACATTATGTAGTTGGGCACATTTTTCATTCAATGCCAAATGTATTCTTTGTGCTTGAAGGTATTATGTTAGGACGACTGAAATGCCCATTCCTGGCCATGGATTCACTAAATATACATAAATAACCAAAAAATTATTAATTATTTATAAAAATCAAGTTATCTACAAATTATATATATATTATATATTATATAAATATATATATATACTAATAAATTTTTTTTTCTATGAAACCAACCACTCACTGTTTTCCTATTCAAGTACGGTAGGATACATCCCAAACTGATCCTAACACCCATATACCAAGGACAAGTAACCTAAAGCTTAAAAGTTTTCTTCCTTTCCACGCTCTATAAGTTCAGTCCGTCCCCAAAATGACTAGTAAAATGATATATATTATTCAATTCACTAAAACTAACAAATATTATTGTATCTTATTAGAAGTTAATGAAAATTTTTAAATGTTATAAATATCATTTTATATTATATAAAAGTATCTTATATTGAATATTTTTTTTATGTCTCTTTATAGATGTATTTATTATAAAGTTCTTTAATATTAACTATTGTTGGCAATAAGTTACACATAGGTATATAGTATCTATATTTTTATATTTATATCATTACTAATTTGATGGCCGATTTCAAAAAGTATTTAAAATAATCAATATAAAAATGAATTTATTCAATTTTTTAAAATAAAAATAAATTATTCTATGTATATGTTAATAATTATTGAATAAATGAATTGGTTATCTTGATTAATAATAGTGACAATTGCTCTCCATTCAGTCCATGTGTTACAAAGAGACAGGAGGGAATTTGGTGGGAGACTGTGACATGCTGGTTTTTATTAGTAGAAACACAGAATGCTCAGTAAGTTTCAAAGTCTATGGATGACAGTATGCAGCTCAAAATTTTAATATTTAAAATTGCAAAATATATATCTTGGTTAACTTAAATTAATAAGTTGCATTAATATGATAACCAATTCATTCATTTAATAATCATTAAATATGTCATAAAAATTAATTTATTCTTTATTTTAAAAATTATTGAATAAAATTACCAATATAAAATGTCAAGGTAAAAAAGTTAGCGATGTAATGGTGTTGAAAAAGAGATAAAGAAGATTGAAGAGTGTTAAAAAATTAATAATTTTTGTGTTTGTAATTATTATAATATTTTTAATAATAAAATTATATTTAATAAAAATATCACTCATTTTTTAGATATAGTTAAGTTAAGACCAACTTTTTCAAGAAAATATCGGGTGGAAAGTGAAAAGAGATGGAAGGGCCGCGGAAAGACGGAGGCGGTGCTGGCCATACTTGGAAATCTTGTTTGTTTGTGTTAATATAAATAGAGGCAGTATGACTAGAGTTGGACCCACTCTGAAATGAGCTGCAACGGTTGCCGGGTCTCCGCAAGGGATGCAGCGACATGTCCCCTGAGGACATGCCTTCACTGGATTCCATCCCCTCAGGCACAAGCTCACGCCACTCCTTCCTCGCTAAGTTCTTTGGCCGCTCCGATTCTCTCTCATCCTCTGTCCACACAACAACAGGCCGGTATCTTCACTACCACTCTTCTTCCTTTCTTAATTACTTTTTATTATTTATTCCTTCATTTTATTCTACTATCTTACCAGAGCTGTTTCAGTCTCTGCTTTATGAAGCTTGCGGACGAACCATCAATCCCGTCAATGGCGCTGGGCCTGCTCTCCACTGGTAACTGGCACCTCGCGAGGCCGCCCTCCGCACTGTCCTTGCCGGCGGCGTCCTCACGCGTTGCCGGAGGAGGTCATCATGCAGTCTTAGACGACTCTTCCGCTTCTCATGCTGCTCTTCATTTCAACAACACAAGCTTATCAGAGGCTCCAGAGGCGCAGCGTTAGGGTGTTTCAACGCCACCCGCTGTGTCAGTTGTTCGGGAGAACCATCGGAGATGACTTGATGAGCTTGATGATGGCATTGCAGTCAACAGAGAAACTCTGATCTTTCGTGTAAGAGTGTACTAGCAAACTTAAATAATAATATATAATCAATTGCAAAGAGTGATAGGACGCAATAGAATTTTGGCGAATTTGACAAGCTTTTAATTTTACTTTTGTTTATACTAACAAGTAGGTACGCGGGAAGCCATTGTTTTATCCATTAATGCAGCTAGCTTGTAAAAAAAATTTTTTAATATGTATATCCGATGAACTTAGAGGTATCTGTAATTATGTAGTTGTGAAATTGAGTTTCGGGAGGACATAGTTAGTAAGAAAAGAATTGAATAAAGAGAAGAATAATAAGAAGGAAATGGGGCCCTATGAAGGATAGATGAGGCCATTCTCGTAGGTGGTTAGGAAAGAGTATTTAAAAAGGGATAAGACACGCATCCCTAGCTGCTTCTTACGTATACCTCTCGCCGCGTCCCTCTACTTATTTTTCTCGATGCGGCTCCCATCCTATTCACAATTTGATGAAAATTTCAGTAATTATTAATTTGACTAAATTTTTTTAAAAAATATAGAGTATCAATATATTATTTTATTAATTTATTATCATAATAATTAATTATCATATTTTAAATATATGTATAAAAAGATATATTTAAAAAAGATATATATAAAAGACATTTTTATTAGATATAACTATAAAAAAATATTTTTTAAACACATTTACAAAGATATTTTTATTAATATAATCATAAATAAAAATTGACAAAAATTAACAAAATACTATTAATAATATAATCGAATTAAAATTTTTATTTAATGATTCTCAATTTAAAATTAAGTACAATTTTCATCTCACAATTAACTTGTCAACTCAAATCAACTTAACGCGCGCCCCTGATTTATACTTTATAAGCTTATGCCCTGTGGTTTTCATATCGCGACGATGCAAATTATTAATACATGACTATACATATGATGCGTTTTTTTGCATATTAAAATAAATTTTTAAAATTAATTATTATATATTTATATATAAATATATGTATAATTTAATTTATTTTTAATATTTATTTATGTTTTAATATATATATTTTATTTTAATAACTAATTTTAATATATATTTAGCATGTTTGTATTGGATGTTATAGAATCTTCAATATTATTATGAATGAAAAACAAAGGTACGCCATCCCATTCGATAATTAAGGTATTGTTGGGAATAAGACACAATTCCCCCTTGAGAAAACACCTTTGACAGAGAAATAAAATAGACACAATCACAACACAAGAATTTAACGTGGAAACTCCAATTACCGGAGAAAAAACCACGGCCGTTGTCAAATGACAACCAGAGAATATCACTATGTGAAAATTGTTACAACACATAGACTTCTTCTCTCACCGGCACCCCAGTACACCCACACTCTTTCAAAGCAAATATCTAACTACACCTCACAACACTCTCTAATCAAAGAGTACAGAGGAAAAAGAAAAATCAGATACAAGCTTAAAGTGTTTCTGACTGGTGCAAAAACAAATGAAGAACTTAGCCTCATATTTATAGCCTAGGCCACCCACTCCATTTGCTATCCTAAGCAATGTAGGACTAATTCAACCAAATCCTAACAATCTCCACCTTGATTGAAATAGTCACACATCTTCAGCTTCCATTGTCAACACCGACAATTCTTTGCTGCCATTGTCTATACCGACAATCATAGTTCAGAGAACTATCATACTCCACCATGAAAGTATACTCACTTGGAATTAGACCACTCCAAGAATTTCGCCTTGGTACAGATCGAAACCTTGCTGAAAATTCATGGTGCAACTTCCAAATTGGCTTTTCCTGGAAGTTCTTCAGCCATCGACCTAACTCCGCCACACACCTTGCATCTCAACGCCAACCAATGCCCGTGTGCAATTGTGGACCCGATTGCCACAACTTATCCTTATCCATGGCAGTGCGGTAATACCATGAGGATACTTCTTGTCTTCTAGAGAACATCATCTTCTCTCATAGAGAGAGCAACCAGAGATCTTCTCCTTCAACGCCTTGTGCAAACCTGATTGTATCAACACATCCTTGACTTGTACTTGCACAAGCCAAAATTGATTCTTCCATCAAATTTCTCTATTTCAAGCTTCACAGCACTTGAAATCCTGACATTGTTGCAACCGTATACTGGAATATTATAACTCAACTGTAGACCGTGCACTAGGAAGGGTCCCCAGGAAGAGAGGTGGGTCACAATGGACACACTTAAATACCAAGTCTTTCCTTAGCCAGAACCTTTTCCAAACTGCACTCTCACAGAGTCACACTGCCTTCCAGCAACAACAAAGCAACCAAAGATTAGAGAGGCTGCAACCACAAGCATATAGAATAAAAACCGAACGAAATAACCGAAATAAGACAAAAAAAAAGAAAAAATAAA